>NC_137516.1:14332500-14407500 GCF_041902795.1 Electrophorus electricus
CTCCTAAATATGGGGCGAATGCTTTTTTTCTTTTTCTTTTTTTTTGTTGCGCCACTTGGGAGCCATGATTCAGTATTAGTTCAGTGGTATTTGGGGGACCTTTCCAAAAAAACAAATAAATAATAAACTGTATGTATGAGACTGGTCACACTGGCTTGATGGGCGTGATGTGACTCGTCCTCTCCTGTCCTGTGGTGTAGTGCCTCCTTTGACTCGACGGTGCGCCTGTGGGATGCTGAGCGCGGCGCCTGCCTCCACACCCTCACTCGGCACCAGGAGCCTGTCTACAGCGTGGCCTTCAGCCCGGATGGGCGGCACCTGGCCAGTGGCTCCTTCGACAAGTGCGTCCACATCTGGAACACGCAGGTAAGAGGCCAGCTGGACCTGCTAGTATCTGTCAGCGGGGCTGCAAGCAGGTGCAGCAGCTGTGGGTGTTCGATGACTGGGAAGGCAAACCCTTTTATTATGCCACAGACATAAGCCAAGGTTTTCTTGAGCACAGAAAATGACTCCCTCAACCTATTGCCCTGGTTGGACAAATTATTTCTCTTGCCTTGCATTTGACAGTGATGGAGGGTCCCTATGTGTGACATGTAAAGCAGGTCTCCCAGAACAGTTTCATTTCACTTAAGTAAAATTTTACATTTTTGGTTCATCACTTGCCCCAACCTGGTTCCACGACAGTGAGTGGAAGCAGCACTCAAATATGTTCTCACCTAACCTGAGAGGGAATGAGTATTTTTCAGCAATGTTTCCTATAGTGTTAAATATCACCCTAGTTTTGTTCACCTCTACTTCTGAAAGTAGCATGTAGAAGTGTCAGCATGAACCTAACTGAGCCCCCCCCCACCCCCAAACAGAGTGGCGCTCTAGTGAACAGCTACAGAGGGACAGGTGGCATATTTGAGGTGTGCTGGAACTCCACCGGAGACAAAGTGGGAGCAAGTGCATCGGATGGATCGGTGGGTCTCCAAACTCAAAGATCATAGAATCCAAGTTGCACCCAATATGACTCCAAGCAATAAATGAACAGACTTGAAGCTGTAGAGTAGATTCTTTTATTGTTCTTTATTTAAATGTAAGTGCATAACAGTATCTTCCAGGGCTAATGCCTAACCTGTCTCTTTCAGGTTTGTGTATTAGATCTGCGGAAATGACGCTGCCAATGGGAAGCCATGGACCGACTATGAATGTGTACATAGCCAAACTCACTGACTGGCCCTGGCCCCACTTCTGCTGGGCCTTTGGCTCTCAGCTCTGTGTCCTCAGCATGGACCCCCACCCCACCCCCCTGGTCTATAGGAGCCTCTCCCCAGAGGACACCCCATTCACCGCACACACGGAGGTGTGAGCAAGGACTGTTATATATTCCCACCCAGGATACATGGCTAATAAATCACCTGTGTTGTACATGTACCATTTTATTTATTTTTAAAATTTTCCCTGTTCATTCCAAAAACAGAGAGGCAGCAGATACTAGTATGTGTAGTGCACATTTCAGCTGCTGTTTCATCTTCGCAACTCAGCAGGGTAGAAATGCTCAACACAATGTCAAACATTGTCAAATTGACAGTTTTTCAAAAACTTTTTCTTGTGCGTTAGGTTTTGGTTGTTTTTTTTTTTTGTTTTTTTTTTTTTTGTTTTTTTTCTTTATTGAATAAGACCATTAGATGACAAAGATTGATTGATTTAGTAAGGCAAAAGGTTTGTGTTTATGACCTATGCAACTCTTGTCAGTAGGAAAATGGAATGAATTGTTTGAAATGAATTTTATGCTCACAGCCTGTTCTGGCTTGGTCCTGGAGAAAGGAGACTGTGATGCCTATCCATAGCGTTTGTATCAGTTTTCTCTGACATTAATGGCTCCGTATGCCAAACACCTTCCAGAGAAAACCAGGCTCAATGTAGGCTGTTGAACAAAAAGCAGAATATTGGTTACTAAGTAAACCTGAGCAGTAAATAAAATGATCAGTTATTGTGGGGTCATGGTATCCATTTCCACCGTTTTTCAGCCTCAACGACCAACGCTCTTCAGCATTTGGTTATAGGCTCTCCTGCTGTCAACCACACCCATGGTGGGAGCTCATTGGTTGTGTTCACAGGCTACGTTAAGACCCAACAAATAGCAACGCTATCTGTGCAACTGATCCCAGCACTAATTGAAGTGTCGGACTGGTTATCGTACGTTAGTCATGTTAATAAGACCTTGTAATGAGCTTATATACCTTTCTGAATGTCGGCAGCTTTACCAGTGAGCACGAGTTGAATTTGCTTCGCCCTTGTATAATGTCAAAGTAGAACAGTGTTTCCAAATTGAGTCCTTGGATACCCCTAAATGGTCCTCCTGTTCATCCCTGCTCCAAACACCTGAAGCAAGCAATCAATAAAAATAAATACCTATTTCAGTTGTTGGGAGCTAAGAAATGTGTGCTGGCAGTGTAGTGGTGTCTTAGAACTGTTCGGAGGGTGTCCTGGAAGGGAATCCTAATATTCATGAAACCATAGATTCTCTTAAAATGTGCTCCTACTCTAAACTTGCATTTTTAGAAATTGAAGTTCTCAAAGGGTGTAGGGCACACTAATTTGGAGCATGTGATTCACTAATGAGCAGTCAAGCTTCTTTATAAAATACCATTAGACAGTCATAATTTCAGAGAATCAGAAGTGAAAGGACAGACTGTAAGTTACTTTCCTGCACTTTAGATCGATGTAATGCAATGGATTTCAGTGAGCACTTAACCATTCTGGATATTTTTTTCAAGGGTGATAAAAAAATCTGGTGACAACTTGTGTTGACTTGAACATGAGCTGGGTTATGTAGGATGGAGATGCCTGTTCAAAAACAGGTATGACCTAGTATAATGACATCCTATGTATCTCTTTTCTCTCTTTTTTGTAGCATATGGCTTCATATCATTCTGTCAAATAAATCATAATTTGCAGGTTTTGTCCAGAATGTCTCAAATTTTGTAAAGAAAAGAGTATTTTGATGCTTGCTTTAAATAAAATATACAGATTGTACCATAAAGACACTATTATATTGTCTATGACAGTGGAATGGTATTTTATAATGTTTTTGGTTTTAAAGAGATGTGCTTTTTATGAGGCATCCAATTATTAACTTTAGTCCTACCTAAATGCCTAGTTCTCACCTTTGTGTTCATGACCCCTAGAAGTTTTGTACTCTTGAAATCTTTTGTAATTCCATTTTATTTGTAGTTGTCTTTGCGAAAAGAAAAAAAAAAAAGTACATACGTGGGCATATCTTGAGCATACTAGACCATGGAAATACTTAAATTATTTTTCCCCCCTTACAACTTTGTCATTTTTGGCATTTTCTAAGCCCCCTTTTCCCTATTTCTCAGTTTGTTGCTGATGCTTTCCCTGCAATGTTGATTTGACTTTTGTGATTCGAGTCAGATCAAACAAAACGTCCAGAATAAAATATATTTTGATAATAGTGTAACTTGTGGGTTATTTCTACCATTGCCAGTTGTTCACTCCAAAAATAAACCAAACAGACATGCATGCAGAACAATCACCGGTTAAAAGTAATTTTGTTAAATGAAAAATAGCAATGTGGAAATGGATTTACTGTGTATCCCTCCTGCCTGTACACATAGTCAATATAATGATAACATTCTATATGGAGCATAACACCTACAACACATAATTGACAGTTAGTGCTTCCTTGTGGTAGTATGCAGCATTGCATGCATGATTAATGCAACTGATTGCTTAATTTCAGACTACCCCCCCCCCCCCCCCAATTCTTATGGTAAACATTTAAAACATTCACTGGATTTAGTAAGTGAACCAGCTTTGTAATAAATACATTTTCAAAGCATAATGAAAAAATTGCCTTTATTTTGTTTACTCTATTTGTAAATAAGTCCTGCCACCTGTTATAAAGACTGCAATCCAGTAAAATGTGGTATTCTAATGAGTTTAATAATCTTAAACAGGTCAGCCTCATATTTTGATAAGTGATTTAACCAATTCAATGGGTGTCCTCCTGAAAATAAGTGAGAACATGAATTTACAGTAAACATTTTATATTATATACAAGTATTATATTCTAATCTTAGATTATAATCTAGATTAATAGATTTCTTAAACCAAACAAAAATGTGAGTGTAGGTTTAAAATTCCTTTTTAAAGAGATCTATCTATCTATCTATCTATCTATCTATCTATCTATCTATCTATATATAAATATTTCCCTTTAAATATATATTCATTCATAATATACATTCACTGACTTTAAAGTAGTGAGCATATACTTATATGTGAAAAACTGATACAAATACAGCTCTACAGACATGTAGAGACAGCTCTACATGCTTTTAGAGATAAGATAAGAAAACAATGATATGAAGATAATATAAGACTTTACTGATCCCAAAGGAAATTCACAGTCCTCTACTAATTGTACAAGAGAAGACATACATTAAATCAGAATAAATAGGGCAGGGTTGTAGAAGTGATTTACAGAAGTACAAAAGCGCAGGATTGTAGAGGTGAGTTGTTATGTAAGAAACATCTTGTGGATGCACTAGGACACATCAATGATGTAACCTGGAGTCATCGGATGTTTCAGGTCTCTCAACATCAGACACCCTCACCCAGGGGACCCAGCCAGGGATGATCAAGCCCCAACTTGCGTCCCAGCAGCTACCCACGGATCAGCCCTTTTGAGCCAAAGCCATCATGTGATTTTCTCTGTGGCTTCAGTTGCAGATTGTATGGCCATCTTCTTAGCCATTCCTGAGATGCCCAGTCGACTAAGAGCTCTGCAGAGGGAGCAAACTGCAAAGCCTCTACAGCCCACTTCTATGGGCTCATAGCTCATCCTCCAGCCTCTGCCTCTGCACATCTCTAACAGTACCTGGTACTTGGCATGCTTCCTCTCATTGGTTTCCTCCATGCTCTCTTCCCAGGGCACTGTAAGTTCCAGCATGATCAATTGTTTTGAGGCGGCAGAGGTGATGACCATGTCTGGGCAGAGTGATGTTTCAGCTATATGCTGAGGAAACTTTAGCTGCCTTCCCAGATCAACCTGGAGTTGCCAGTCAGAGGCTGTATGGAGGAGGCCCGTTGTTGTTCTGGGTCATGCCTGAGATTTATCTCCCGCTTTAATAAAGGTGATTACCTTCTTTTTGGCATGATGGTGTTTGCTGGTGCTGATGGCCAAGGCTATGCTTTCAGCAACTGCCTTAAGCATCCGGTCATGGCGCCACCAATAGCAACCATCCGCAAGTGCCTTTGGGCAGCTGCTGAGGAGATGTTCCAAAGAGCCTCTTCTGGAGCACAGGAGGCAGGTAGGTGTCTCGTTCTTTCCCCAAGCATGGAGGTTTGCTGGACTTGGCAGGACATCGTAAACCGCCTGCACTAGGAACAGGACACGATGGAAGTCTGCCTGCATGATGTTTAACCTGGAAATCCTGTGCTGCAGTGTATTCTCCCACCTAGTCCACGCTCCCTGTTGCCAGAATCCCACTGCCCTGCTGACTCGCTCTTCCTCCACACCTGCTTGGATCTCTTCCTGAAATAGATAGTGTCTCTCTTTGCCCTGGGCTTTGCTGATCTGGGTCTTTGGGAAGTAACCCAAGACCGCTCTGCCCATCGCCAAACTACCAACCAGTGCCTTTTGTCTGACGTGAGACTCTGCCACCTCCACTTCCTTTTCAGCCTGTCATTTCCTTCCTGTCCTCACCTCAATACCAGCTGATGACACTTTACAGTCTCTGGAGTCCCTGTACTGTAGGACCTTTCGTGCGTGCAACCTTAAACTCTTCAATGAGGACACTGAAGGGTACCTGCAAGATGTTACTTGTCCCATACAGTGCTGTGCTGGTGAGACTCTGTGTGAAGCCCAGCCACTTTCTGAGGAAGCTGCTGATCTTTCTTTCCAGGGACTCAACTGTTGTCAGTGGGACCTCGTAGACCAGCAGAGGCCACAAGACTCTCGGTAAGATGGAATGCTGGTAGATCCAGGCTTTAAATCTATCAGGCAGGCCGGACTTGTCAACTTTGGTGAGCCAAGCTCCAAGCTTGTCGTTGGACTTCTGGATGGCAGCTGAATCTTTCAGGCTTGCGTGAAATAGCTTCCCTAAGATCTTGACTGGTTGTTCTGAGATGGAAGGAATGATAATTCTAGAGAAAAAAACGGTACTTGTCAGTCACTTTCCCTGTCTTCAGCACCATGGATCTTGACTTAGAGGGCTTAAAGCTCATCCTTGCCCAGGTGATAAGTCTCTCAAGTCCTTGTATGATTCACCTCCTCCCTGGGACAGATGTAGTTTTGATGGTAAGGTTGTCCATGAACGCTCTAATGGATGGCTGCCGTACACCAGACTTGGTTAGGGGCCCTATGCATTCCACCTCTGCTGACTTGACCACCATGTTCATGGTAAGGGTGAAGAGAATAACAGAAATGGTACAGCCTGTTATTATTCCTTTCCCAAGATGATGCTAGTCTGATGTTATTGACCCAGAAGTGACCCTCAACCTGAAATTATTGTAGTAATCTCAGATCAGATCCTTGATCTTACTGGAAATATGGTGGCAGTGAAGTGCAAATTCGAGTAGTTTGTGTGGTATGGAACCATAAGTATTGACCAGATCTAACTACAACACAACTAGGTCACCTCTGTTCTCATGGGCCTCTCTGATGAACTGTGAAACTACCCCCGTGTGCTCCAAACATCCAGGAAGTCCAAGAATCCCACCTTTCTGTACTGAAGTGTTGATAAAGTTGTTCTTGAGGAGAAACTCTGTCAATCTTCATGAGACGTTACTAAAAAAACACCTTCCCTTCCACGTTCAATAATGAAATGGATCAAAACTGGTTGATGTTTCATGAATTCTCCTCTTTTGGGATCCAAACTCCCTCAGCACACCTCTACTGGTCAGTGACTCTCCCCCTTCGCCATATCACCTTCAAAATCCTCCATAAGTGCCGAAGAAGTTCAGGACAACGTTTATAGACCAAGTAGGGTACACGGCTGAGGCATGGAGTGGATGCTGAGCAGCCTCTCTTAATCACTTCCTCCACCTCCTTCAGACTCTGCTCCCTCAGATTGAATTCCGTTGTTGGGGGGGGGCAGGGCTGATGAGGGCTTTGTTGGGCTCAAGCTCTTGCTCCCTCAACAGATCACTCAGGGTGTTCTGGAGGAAACAATTTACTTCCTCTCTTGAACACTCTAGGTGGCCACTGCGTTTGTTTCCAAGCAGATGTTTTGCAAACCAAAAGGGATTGGCGATGAAAGCAGCTCACTTCCTGGCTCACTTCCCCGCCTCCTATGCCACTCTGCTTTGTGTAGAGTCATCAGCTTCTTCCTCAGAAAATTCTGCAGTTCTGCTAATGCCTGCTTCTCCTTATCAGTAGATTTCTTGTACTGTTTCTTAGGGGTTCGAAGCTCCTGTCGCAATTAATGTATTTTTTTCCACCCTACAATTCATGGTGTAGGTGGTGGGCTTGATGTTACCTTTCGCCACCTGCCTGAATCTTTCAGAGGCATAGCTGATAATGATGGTAGTCATTGTTTAAAGTCGACTGTCAGCATCTCCTTTGGCTGTAGCTTGAATGATGTTGGACACATCCTTGTCAAACTGCAGACACACACTCCGGTTACTGGCTGGGGGCCACTTTATCCACTGCTGAGGAACTACTCTGCTTGGAATAGGAGACTCAGGAGCATGGAGGGACTTCACTTTGTGGGGTGACTCCTGGCCGGGCTCCTCCTGCGTCTCACCAGGTTCAGGACCTACAAAAGTGTGGTACAGATGAACTATAAACCTTAATAATATAACAATTAGCATGGTCTATATACATATATACATTATGTACATTGCTTATGCAAGAGTGGCCATGGATGGTGTTCCAAGGACTGCGAACATCAGTATTGTACTAAGAAGGTATTAGACTAAGAAACATATTAAGTCGCAAAATATATAAAGTGATAAACCATGCGATAACACAAGTGAGAAATGTCTATATACATAAATGACTATGTACACGATATAAACATGAACTTGTTCCTCTAATAGTGAAAGCTTCGCTGTGATGACGTGATAGAGGGGCGCTATGTTCAGTTACTGCAATGTATGAGCTCGAGAAGATCCGAAAGTTCAGACAGACGACCAAACGTAAAGGAAGCAAACTGTACAAAAACCGGTATAATAAGAACCTGGGTAAAGTAGGTTAAAATCTTTCCTACGCAGTGAAAACTATTCACTCCTAGGAAGTCTGTTACCTAGCATGACGAGCACTAACGTTAACATCAGCGTGTTTACTTCAAAACTATTTGATCGTAGTACGTTATTCTAACGTTAACTCACAAGCCGTAAATGTCTTTTTCTCGCTTAAAGAAATCTCTGTGTGCTCGTATCGATTCACGCACCTGGAGGTACTCCAGATTTTCGTAAAAATCACTTGAATCTGCAATTAGTTAACCTAGCTAGCTGACTGGATAGCTAACCTACGTATTCCCTTCCACCCGAACAATCAAAAACTAAAAGATCTTTTCGGTCGTGTGGTGTTTTATTAATTTTTATTTTATCTTATTTATTCCCTTATGTTTGTTTTCGTTTGAATGTTTGAAATGTAAATTTTGATTGCTACTGTAGCTAGCTAGCTAAGTGCTTATGAAGAAAATGCAAGATATACGGTTGATTACATATAATTAATAGCAAGTTATGAGCTAGCTTATAACGTTAGATGGTAAGCAGCTAATGGTAAAGATAATGTCAAAATCTGGACGCTATAAGTTAACCTAGCTAGGACAGCTATTTAGTTACTTGGGATATTGTGGTTTTTGTTTTATGAAAATATAGAAGTTTAGAATTTAATTTAAAAAACCTCTTTTGACAGCTACACTTTATATGGTGTAAGAAAGGGAGTATTTTTGGTTAATACATTTGTTTTATTTGAATGAAACACTGCACCTCGTTGCGTGTGGATAGCTATATTATTTTTCATCCAGGATGTATAGGGTAAAGCGATACTGATGTGGCTAACTACAGAGGCGGGTTTTTAACGCCTGATAAATTATGATAGATAACCTATAGCTCGTAACCTTGACAGCAACAATGTTGTTATTTTTGAAAAGGAAAAAAAAAAAAAGAAAGGTGTTTTCTGACTTTTATTGCTTGCCGTTTCTCAGTGTTTTAAATTGTTTTCTCCCTTATGTGAAGCTAGATTTCTTTTTGACAGCTAGTATGCCTGCACATGTACCTAGGCGGACTTGTGCAATGGGACAAACCTATTTGGTTTTCCCTTGCAAAGTGTAGGGGTCCGACTCTAAGCAACATGTGTAGTTTGTAATAGCTAAGTAGCTAACGTTCGATTTTAGTTTAGATTTTAAATTTAGCACTACTTTCGAGTTACACAACTTAGTATTTATGTTGTACAGTTTTATGTAATGGATATAAGTTTAATACTTTGTTAGCAAAATATATATGTTTCTATTTTTAGACACAGAACACTTTAAGGAAGTCCCTTGAAATTCAGAAGTCCCTTGAAATGGTCTTCACCTTATGTTGGAACTCCAACTAGAACACCGTGTAGAACGATGTGTAGCACCCTTTGTCCATCCTCTCTAACCTGACCTGCAGCTGAAGGTCTACAATGGTTCAAGATGTTTGTGAATGTCCACCGTTTACGAAAATGCAGACTGCGACATCTAATGACAATGTGCTTTGTGATGTTGATGGTCACAGTATACTGGGAAACTCTTGACAATAGCATATTGAGCCATATTAAATCCTACTCTCTCCGTCGCCTGTTTACCAGCTTTGACTACATCAGCGCTAATTTAAAGATTAGCCACGAGGAAGCACGCAAGTTCAGCAACCACCGATACTTGATAAACCATGAGCAGAAATGCGCTGGCCAAAATGTTCTTCTGCTGCTGTTTGTAAAGACTTCGCCAGAGAACTTTGAGAGAAGGCAGGCCATTCGGTCAACATGGGGGAATGAGGTATATATAGAGGAAACCCTTGGTGCGACTGTGAGAGTGTTGTTCGCCTTGGGCCTCCATCCTCAGCCTGTGCAGAGGAGGAAGCTCCAGCGGCAGCTGCAGGAGGAAAATGAGCGCTACCATGATCTCATCCAACAGGACTTTTTTGACACCTTCCACAATTTGACCCTCAAGCTATTGCTGCAGATGAGCTGGACACACTTCTATTGCTGCCATGCCCGTTTCCTCATGTCGGCTGACGATGACATCTTTGTGCACTTGCCCAACCTGATCCGCTACCTCCAAGAGGCTGACAAGGCAGGCGTCAAGGACTTCTGGATTGGAAAGGTACATCGAGGATCTCCACCTGTTCGCAGCAAGGAGAGCAAGTACTATGTTTCTCAGGAGATGTATCCCTGGTCAATTTACCCTGATTACACACCTGGTGCTGGTTATGTCCTATCAAAAGATGTGGCTTCCAGAGTCTACCAAGCATCCCTCACACTAAACTCCTCTATTCATATTGATGACGTCTTCTTGGGCATTTGTGCCAATGCAATGGGGATTTCACCCCAGGATCATGTCTTCTTCTCAGGAGAGGGTAGGGCTCCTTACCACCTTTGCATCTACAACCAGATGATGACTTCACATGGACATGAAGAAGACTTCCACGAGCTCTGGAGACACGCAACAGATCCTGAGGTACAGAAGGTATCTTCAGGACTTTTTGGAAGGCTATACTGCACAGTAGCTAAAGTCAGACTACTCTGTATTTCACACCTTTTTGTATCCTACCCATGCAAAGCAGCTTTTCTGTGAAACATATAGTTTTTCTTACTGCGAAATCACAATTTTTCCTTCCCCCCCCCCCCCCCCCCATCATCTCACTGCTTTAGGCCCCTTTTTGTGTGCAGTCATTATCACTTTGACAGTCTTGACCATAGTTTTTGGAACGCCATACTTATTTTGAAGTTTGTGAATGTCTAGTGATTGTTCCCACCTAAAATCACGTCATTTCCTTTCAGTGCCCTCCATTAAATCTACTTCAGCTTGTTTTTTAATTTAATTTGTTTAATTAAAGTTCTTCTGAATTTATATTTTGCAGATGTACCAAATAAATAACATGGCAGATTTTGCATCTGCCCACACAAATAGCTGTATGAACGTTAATCCACTGTGCATCAGTGTGCAAAATTTAATGACTGACGGTATTATGGTCTACGATGATTCACAATCGGCACAAAAAAAATGGGATGCAAGTCTGTGGGCTGTAAGTGTTAACAATAGCAGACTGTTGTGCAAAACAATGGGCAAACATTGAATTGCCATATCAATCATCTCCTACAAAAAATAAGATCCAGAGCCACATTCTTTGTTGCTCCTCCCCTACATGTACACCGCTTTAATGTGCATTCACGTCCTCAGGAGTCAGAACATGTGGTGTGTGGGCAGAACCATAACTAGCCATGAGCACAATCTGTTCGGACCTCGGTAATTCTGTAAGATTTTTTCTGTGCCTCCATAAATGATAATGAATGTGGAAACAGCAACATCCAAGCTGTTTCATTCAACATCCAAGAAAAATAAACATGCAAGCTTGCACCTCAAGGCTGCCCAGTTAGCACTCAGACACTCAGTTCTCATGCATTTCCCAGTTAATTCCAGCACTATAGACATTATCAGTGACTTTTGTTATACGTGTGTGCTAAACTAGAACAGGGCTAAAGGCATACTATTATAAAATTGCTCACTCAGATGAATAACTGTAAATACACTGAACTTAAACCTGTTGTCTGTTGTCTATCTCTGCACAGCTTTAGTGTCTGACCTGCTGATTTGAAACTATTTCCCTGTTCTGGCCAAACAGTGATACCTCAATCAATATATGATGGTACCCAGTAATTAACACTGCAAGAAATGTCTCACAGGAAATAGTTTTTGTGCAAGTGTACTGGACTATCGTAAGGTTGTTTGCACACGTATAGCTGAAAATGGTCTCTTTTGGTCTGCCTTGCAATGTTCAGTATAAGGTTTACTGAAAGACTCCTGTGTGGCATCCATTTAATGAATCACACGAGGTATGGTAAGACACTAAAGCTCTAAATTTTTGCCACCTGTAAATACCCATTTTATGGCCAAAGATTACAAGCAGATATACCTGACACCATTGTATTGCTGGATATATTTATAATGCAAGTCATAAGCATTTACTTCATCCATCACTCAAAGGTGAAGATTGAAGGTGAATATGATATTCACACAATTCCAGTTGAGCTTCACAAGATATTTGGACTGTATTGTTGCTGTAGATTTTACACATGCATCAGCATGTGCTACAAAATTTTGCGACTGTCAGACCAGGCATTCTGCACTACATAACAATGCTTTTCTTTTAACTTTCAAACCATTTATCCCTCTGATGCCAATTTGCAGTATAAGACATTTCAAAGAACAAAAGTGACATGAAAAAGCCCCACTACCTCCTAAACTGACTATATAACCATAAAGGGAGCTCGTTTCTTTTACAAGCTGAAAGGTTCTATACACAAAACATACCCTACAACATGATCACCTTTACAATAGCACCTCTTGCTGCCATGCTCACAGAGCAAACAAAAGTCCACTTTAGAATGAAGTGTCAGTTTATAGTTTAAATATACACTCAAAAGCTACAGTTGGAGTATCACTATCCTCTTTATTGTCAAATGAGCCAAATACTACATGAAACATTGTTTTAAATGTTAAGACCCACTTTTGAGGAGGACTTCACACAAAGAAGTACTTGATAAAACAATATACAATTAAATAATACATTCAACAAAAAAAGTGCCTTTGCTTTACTGACATGGGAGGATGAGTGAACCAAGTTAAACTGCACACATGTTAGCATAACATAATTGGCAGATTTGATGCAGCACTTGTATCTTTTAGTCCACAAGTAAATTACTAAACGGTGAAGAACATCTAATACATAGATTTTGAACATACTAGGGAGAAAATACCTGATAAAGAATACATTTAAAGAACCCATGTTCTGTAAACACCACTACCAGTAAGAACTGATATGGAGTTAACCGTCCACGTAGAAGAGTCACGTATCGAATTTGCAAGTCTGATCCACAGCCAGCATTGAGAAGAGGTTTTATTCTTCCAATAAAATAAGCGCAAATGCAAGTGATTATTCAACAGCTATCCCTGCATTAAAATCTCCAGAGTTTAAATCAAGTCAGCAACATTCATGGGCATCTCCTCAACAGTCGTGTTGTAAAACGTCTCGATGTCTCGCAGTATCCTTTTGTCCTCTTCAGTAACAAAGTTGATGGCGACACCTTTCCTGCCAAAACGACCTCCTCGGCCAATTCTGAAAAGGAAACAGTTGGAGATTAAGGCCCCCCAGATGAATAGACTCAAAGCAAAACACCAGACTTAACTCACCTATGGATGTAGTTTTCTCGGTTCGTTGGAAGATCATAGTTGATGACAAGTGAAACTTGTTGCACATCAATACCACGTGCCTGAAGAAAAGCAGTTTTATAGATCACTAATCTAGCAGAAGCATTGCATAGTATGTGGCAAGTCTAATTCCATCACACGTATTGGAGATAAACCTACTGCGTCTTCTAAAAGGCCAAATTGATATAATAAATAAACAGGCAAAATAGACACTATGTTTTGGTTTGTATAGCTTATGGAAGTTCAAATTTTTTTGAGATGATCTCACCAATAAATCTGTTGTAATCAGCACTCTGCTGGAACCAGACCTAAACTCTCTCATGATGATGTCCCGTTCTTTCTGGTCCATGTCTCCGTGCTACAAAAGAAGGATTTTATTTTTAAAACTAGAGTAGTCAGTCAATCACCCAAGCCAGTGAAATATTACCTAAAAATGCACCGAGCCATCTGGTCAGAGGTATGATCAGTGAAATGAGAAGAGCTTCTCCATTACAAGTCAGTCCCGAAAGATGGTATAACATCATTTCATACTCAACCCTAACAGGCAGGCTCACAACTCAGTAAAAGGAAATAATTATTTGTCTTCAACCCATCTGAGGTTAAACAACAGTCGAAGGAGAATCTAAATTTCTTACCAGTGCAGACACAGTGAAATCTCTTGCATGCATCTTTTCAGTCAGCCAGTCCACCTTCCGTCTCGTGTTCAAGAAAATGACAGCCTGGGTAATTGTCAAAGTCTCGTAGAGGTCACAGAGCGTGTCCAATTTCCATTCCTGCAGGTAGAGCAATTTGCCATCAGAAGTGCGTTGAAGTGATAGCTCAGATAAGCTCCATATCCCATTGCTGTAATGTGTAACACAGAATCTTGAGCCCTAGAACACTGAACATTAGGAAAGAGGTTCCTCCTGGACTCATTTCCGATGCTGCATTTTTGCTCTCCCTTCTTTAAAACATACCATACTAGCATGACCAACAGAACTAAGCTCTAAAACTTAGAACCGCTGGTTTTGGCATGGCGCTTTGGAAAAAGAAGGTGGATAATTAACAGAGCACATCAAGATGGGATCACAGGCCCACACATGCACTCACCTCTCTCTCCACATTGATGTAGAACTGCTTGATACCCTCCAGGGTGAGCTCCTCCTTCTTCACCAGGATTCGGACAGGCTCCCGCATAAACTTGGTGGTGACGTCCAGCACCTCCGCGGGCATGGTGGCTGAGAGAAGCACAACCTGCAGCAGGGAGGAACCCTATAGCATCACACTTGCATTTACATAAAAAGTAAGCACAGCAAGCCAACCGTATAAGACAGATAAACAACCAGTGAGGATGACTGTCGCACTGAACCTTGAAACGAAGGCCACTGGACATTAAGAAAGAGGTCCAACCACGTTTCATTGACGGGTCAGGGCAGTTGCTCTTCTTCCACCTACTTCTACTCCGCTAGCATTATTACATAAACCAGGAGACCTGGATTCTGTAATTTAAGCACAGTTCTTTTGCATGGAAGAAAAATAAAACTGTTAGTTTAAGGACATTCAACTCACTTGAATGTTTGTGCTCAGCTTCTGAAAAATTTCATAGATCTGATCCTTGAAGCCACGACTTAGCATTTCATCTGCTTCATCCAGGACAAACATCTTGATCCATTTAGGAGCTATAGCAAAAGGAGTAAAAATAAACAAAAATAGTCAGGGAGTAATTTCATCCAGGGCTACATGCAATACGGCACACAGGACAATTATGATCAGTAAAGTAGATTAAAAAGTCTCTCCATGAATTGTCAGTCCCGAAAGATGATACACCATCATTTCACACTTTGTCCAATACACAACAGGCTGGTCTGATTACTGCTTTTGCCCAACACTTACAGAGGAACCTCCTGTTTAGCATGTCGAACACACGACCTGGTGTCCCCACAACAATGTGTGGAGCCTCAGCTTGTAGTTTCTGCATTTCGTTGCGGACATTGGTACCACCGATGCATGCATGGCATGAGGCACCCATATAGTCACCCAGGGCCAAAATGACCTTCTGAATCTACAGGACCACAGAAACAAGTAATCTTTAGCTTTGAGCTAGTCAAGCAGTTATTCAGTCATTAAATTTCAAAAACAATTAAGTCAAAAATCACTCCTATAGACAATGAACACAAAAATAACTGCATTTTTGCTTCCTGCTTAGTACCAAATAAGGAAACAGTCTAACATAGCAAGTCCACATTTCACCAGTCACATAGCAGGAAGAACCGCAAAACAGTACCTTGGATTGAGCTACTGTCCAAATATGCTGCCTTGGTCTGATACAACAGTTTAGCGTGACCTCAGGTACAGCATACCTGCTGAGCAAGCTCTCGGGTCGGGGCTAGGACAAGAGCCTGGGTCTCTTTCTGCTCAATCTCCAACTGCTGCAGGATGGAGATGGCAAATGTGGCTGTTTTGCCAGTGCCCGACTGGGCTTGAGCAATCACATCATAACCTAAAGGACATGGAACAGTGTGAACTTCAAGCTTCAGACAACATAAGGGCTGTGCAGGTAAGCAAAGCAAAACCAGTGACAACATATGCAAACATGTGCACCGTGTTCATGTTACCTTTTATACAAGGAATAATTGCTCTTTGTTGAATAGCAGAAGGCTTCTCAAAACCATAAGCATAAATTCCACGAAGGAGTGTTTCCTTTAAATTCATATCATCAAAGTTGTCTGTGATCTCATTCCAGTTGCTCTGTGAGGAAAAAAAAGAAAAAAATAAGTATATATCTAAACATTAAAAATCCTGCATCACCCTTCCAGTGGGTGGTCATATCTTTTTCCTTTGCACTCAGCCTTCTATCTGGGGCCTGGGTGATTGAGGGTCCAGTGCTTACACACACGCGCGCACAGCCGGTTCAAGTTTTAGTAGTATCGAGTTTAAAGTATTCAAAGACATTACCTCGATGACACCGTCAGGCTCCATTCCCTCCGGCCCTCCATGGTCTCGATCTCTAGAGCTACACACACGCACACACAATCATTTACAACATTTGCTCCTTTAAACAAAATCTTAAGAACTTTGTCATGTCTTAGGGCGTGCACTTTTTTTCTGGCTAGAAAGGTGGACACGAGCGTTCCAGTGTGCATGATCCGAGGAGGCGTTCCTAAAATGCCACGTGGATAGTCGAGACACGAGCAAAGTGAGCGAGACACGAGCAAAGTGAGCCCGTCTCTCCATGACGAGTACTCCTGTATGATGGGATGCTAGTGCTGACATTGCAAAAATAAATGTATAAACTTCCACACAGGGCGCCATTTTAAGGTCAAATGAACTATTTAGCTAGCCAATTACCAAGTAAGATCCAAAGATAAAAGTCGAACTAGTCGCATTTTATTTTTCAAAAGATTTCTGCAAGGCTAAACTTATGATCGACATTTTGCTTACAGTTCCATTGCCTGTACTGAGGTAACGTTAGCTAGTCAAGTTGCTAATGCTAAAGCAAATCAATTCAAGGCCCAAAGCCTCCACACAGAACACACAAGCCAGCTAATGCTTTAGCGTTAGCTAGTTTACAGGCCACGGCATGGGTGGTGGGCGTGAGGCTAACGACCGCGAGTTATAAATTGCATAAACTACAGCTATTTGATATATGAGCTAACATTTAGAAGTGTAACCAAGCTACACATTCACCTATTCGGGTCTGTTACTGTATTGAGTACTGGTACTGTACAGAGCTTCGACGCTGGCTAGCAAGAAATCTAGCCAGCTGTGCATGTTACGCTAGGCCAAGTTATGGCGCACGGCCACACAACCGCCATATAAAAAAATAAAAAAAACCCCGAGACGATTTCGAATATTTTACTCACGACAAGAAACAACGACGCAACGTCATAGAAAATTGGATCCGAACCAGATCAAAGCAGATATATACCTGTTATAATCAGCAGAACCGCTAGACATGGTCCGTTCGCGACTTCGGCATTCACTTGGAAAGGAAGAGCATGTGAATCTCAGGCGATTTTATTTCACCGGAACTATTTTTCCCTATTCCGCGTGGAACTAGCAGTAATTGTTAAAAAGAGCTCTCTTCGTTGTGCTTTTAGTAAGCACACCGTGTGCATCACACTTTTCTTCCGGAAAAGTTTAATGTTACTTTTCCTAAGTTGTGGCGCTTTCCAAGCTTTGCGCAGAACTATATCGTAAAGCGCAACGACATTGCCGCAATGGTAAGCTGTAATGCGGTTGCTACGGGGTCTCCACATTTTTGGGTTTATGAATTAGCCTTAGGAGGCGGTGTACTATGACCTGCTGTGGACGCTCTCTGTTCCTTAGCTTTGCTTTTGGTTAATAGAATCCAAATGTCCGTGGTAAATTAAAGATATTAAAGGTTTTATGAGTGAAGTATCAATTTGCAAAATTATTCATCGCTGTAGATAACACGTGTGGATAACTAGGCTAGTCCGTCATTCGACTACGTTCCTGTAATTCGATATACATTAGTTAACAAGGACTGCAATACCTGAACAATACTTGGATGAACGACTAATAACTAAACATTTTGTTAATTTTGAGCTCATGTCGCGTGCATAATATTACAATGCAACACACCTTAAGCTGCAAATTGATTTGCATTATTTTTTTGATTATTCAGTTTGTATCGTGCAGAATATTGAAATGTAAATCACCCTTATCTGCACATTGACGTGCATTTAAAAAATATTTATGCAGCGCTCGTCTCGTGCAGGACATTAAAATGCAACCTATGCTAACCGGCAACTAACAGCAAGTTTCAAATTTCTCTGAACAGGCAGCAGAAAAGTTACCCAAAAAGTTAAATTCCTGCATGCCACCAATTCCACCAACCAAAGACAATGTATATAGTCTAGTTTAGTCTATTTAGTAGAGACAACATTAGCACATTTTTCCCTTTCAATGCTTGTCGATTAATTTAGTGACCATCTAAGTGCTAGTGCCGCATACAGTTTTAATGGACCGAAAGCCAACACGATAAGGCATGCGATTTATCAAAAAAGGCCTAATTGTTTAATCTGCTTTAATTATTTTTTCTGCTCGGTCTTCTTGTTTACTTAGTAATGGAATAAGGAATAGTAAAGGTTTTCCTGGCCAAAACAAAACAAAAAACCTTTTGTATAATATACATTTTTTAAGGTAACAATAATGTGATTTTTTTTTTTAATTATTCAGCGTATCTGCATGTTGTAATACATCAGTTAGCTCAGTAACCAAACAAGTTTAATTTCAGTTTATGTTCAGAAGTAAAGTGAAAACGTTTAAAGGGGAACTTTTAGTGGTCATTTTTATCAACAATAAACCAGTTTTCCAGACACTAAACCTGGACTGAAAATAGTATTCAGTGATCATTCACCATTGGCAAGGCAATTTGGTCCAAGCCTACGTTTGACCCTTCAGCGAGAAATTTGCCCAATATCAAAGAAATTAATTTCTATGATTAAAGCCTATTTTCAACAGCATTCATTTACCTGTTTAGGAAAACGTACTGCGCAAAAGCGGAAGTAGATGAAGGGCCGAGAGGCATAGCGGAAGAGGGAGTCCTGAAATCACAAACATGGTAAATGAAAAAACTATATATATATATATAAATATATATATATATATATGTACACACGCGCGCGCACACAATTATCTATTTTGTACTCACAGGACAGTTGTGTGTATTATGGTACATCACAGTTAGAAATGTTATTCCTCTTGCTGTATATTATTTATGGCGATTTTAGGCAGCGAGAGCTGTTGAACTGATGATTGTTAGAGCTAACATAGCTATAGCTAGCTGGCTACACAGAGCTGTCTGCTGTGCAAGCGTTCATTAAGCTCGCTAACCATCTTACTAAGCGAGCTATGTTGTTTTTCGCTTGACTGACTGATTGATTGATTGATAGTTAGCTATCTTAACGGACACTGAAGTAAAACCAAAATCAGTAATGTAAAGCCATGCTTATTTTCATATCGGGTGTTTATGAAAGCTAGCTAGCTAGCCAGCTAGCCAGCTAGCTAACAAAGATATAGATGTCGTTTGGCAGGAATATATTTGAATTGCAACTAGATTGTATGGCCCTATATTCTGTTTAGAATATAACGTTAATACTACCTGTGTAAAAAGATGTTTCCATTAGCTGCACAGATATCGCACTCTATTAAATTAGCAGAGAGAAAGGCCCACCGTTATATTGATGATGTGTGCCTAAAAAGATGCTCAACTATGCAGGCGTCCACTGTATTCAAGTAACGTAAGTTTGACATTTTTGACATTCTGCCCCAATTGTTCTCTTCCAACAGAACAAGCTGAAATCCTCACAGAAGGATAAAGTTCGCCAGTTCATGATTTTCACTCAGTCCAATGAGAAAACAGCACTAAACTGTTTGTCTCAGAATGACTGGAAACTAGATGTTGCCACAGATAACTTTTTTCAGAATCCCGAACTCTATGTACAAAATCTAAAGGGATCATTTGAAAAGAAAAAACTAGAACAGCTCTACAATCGGTACAGAGGTAAGGAGGAATGTCTGAACATTTCCCTCATAGTGTGGTGATGGTCATTGTGTCATCTGCTCATTTAGAAGTTATGGATTTTTGCAGTGAACAGATTTAAGGGAATGCTTTGTCACAAAAATAGTTTCCAAATAATTAAACCTAGCATATGTTGGCTTGCATTGCATTAATTGTTACTATTTTTCATTGGTATTTATTCTATTATGGGTCTACTATATGTCTACTCTCCTTTGAAGCAAGCTGGCTAAATCTTTCAACCAGTTACCTTATGGCTTGGATAACCATGGTGCTAAAAGCAAGGCATTAGTACCTTTTATCATTTTAACAGACCCCCATGATGATAACAAGATTGGTATAGATGGCATCCAGCAGTTCTGTGATGACCTGGGTCTTGATCCAGCCAGTATAAGTGTACTACTAATTGCCTGGAAGTTTCGCGCTGCAACGCAGTGCGAGTTCTCAAAACAAGAATTCATGGATGGAATGACTGAACAAGGGTGATTAACTTCTGTTGTTCTAAGTTCTCACACTACACATTAGTGTCTTTACCACAGACAAAGATCATGGCACAGCTTACTGACACATGCATTTTGCATTCAATACACCTTTTTGTTTTTCCAAGATGTGACAGCATAGAGAAGCTTAAAGCACAATTACCCAAAATGGAGCAGGAGTTAAAAGACCAAGGGAAGTTTAAGGACTTTTATCAGTTTACTTTCAACTTTGCGAAGAATCCGGGGCAGAAAGGCTTGGGTATGTGTCAGTTAATTGCTTCTGCACTGGGGCCAGGGGTGAGTCATCATGCTTCTGATAAATAATTTTATCTGCCTTATTTCTCCTCTATAGATTTAGAAATGGCAATTGCTTACTGGAATTTAGTACTGGCTGGACGCTTCAAATTCCTAGACCTGTGGAACAAATTTTTAGTGGTGAGTCTTTTTGTGTATGTGTCTCAGTAATCTATGAATATGACTGGTAAATGTATATCATACTATTGTGGAAAAAAACAGGCTCTCGTGTTTGGACAGGTTTTAGATGTACATATACATATGAGCCATTAGCCATTACAAGCATATGATACACATGCTGCCAAGGGAAGTTGCAAAATAATAACACAGTACATAATCTAATAATAATCATATGCTGATTAAGGTCATATAAATGCAATACTTTCTCTAGGTGTTGGCTTTGAACCAGGCATGCTTAATCCTCAAATGTGTACTGTACATGGATTCATAAATCTGTTTAGACAACTCCTTCTAAACAGATCTGTAGTAAATGACAATTATGCTTATATGAAATATGCAGGATTTGTTAGAATAATTTTGGTTGGCTTTGTAGATACTGTGGTTAGGTAAATTAAAGATATATTCTCTAATATCACAGACAATGTTTGTAAGCTATTAAAGCAGCACAGTATTGGCTGGAGTGATTTATGCTGCTTTGTCATGCTTCACTTGCAACATTTCTAGTCCAGTTTGTACAGAAATAAAATTGCTACTTAGCACAGCTCAAATAAGCATAGTCCATACATACAGGGCTCACCCAGAGGTTTAAACTGGGAAGATTTTGCAAACTCAGCATTGATAAATGAGGCTGATTGTTATTTCATGGAAAACTTGGTTTGATTTTTAATGTTTTTATTTATTTATTTATTTATTTTACAATAGGTAGTATATTTTGTCATAACAGCCCCAGTATCTCTTTGTTCCCTGAGTGGATGTAAGATCATTTGTCAGAAGGCACCTGTTTTTGCATGCCAATTGTTCTTCTTTCAATACCAAAGACTGTGATTCAGTTTAAAAACAGCTACTATAAAAAGTTTGTATTTTTCAGCATACTGTTATTTCCCTGCAGGAGCACCATAAGAGGTCTATTCCAAAAGACACCTGGAACCTCTTGTTAGACTTCAGCACAATGATAACTGACGACATGTCCAACTACGATGAGGAGGGTCCGCGTAACATCTTTTCACTTTACTGTTCACTTTTATTGGTTTACAAGTTCACTTTAATGTTATTCATTTGGTTTTGTTTCATAACTACCTTCAAAGCGATCAAGAAATTATCCTTATTTTTTAAAAACTTTTTTTTTGATGACTTTAAAGTTTCTGCATAGTGTTTGGTAACACTAAATGTTTGATAAGCATTTGACTAGTGTATTGTTCTGGTTAAAATTTAATGATGGTGTAAATTTGGTTTTTTTGCCTTTTAGGAGCATGGCCGGTTCTTATTGATGATTTTGTGGAATTTGCTCGGCCACACATTGGGACCAAGAGCACAGCCGTGTAAGACCCTAAAAGGGTCTTCCGAGGGCCATTTGGACCATCCCCATTTCCTCTGGCTCCCAGAGCACAGAGGACTGAACTGAGATCTGAAATGCCTTTAACCCTCAGGATTGAGACGTCCACTTATAACAGACAGTTCGAAGATGCGTCTCATTTTCAGTCATCTAGCGGTGGTTTGGGCTTTTTAAGTCTTACATGTTTGGATGTGTGCCACTTTTGTGTCGACGTGAGGCAACCGAAGCTGGTTCAAGCTCTGGGACCTTGCCACACTTTCCCCGAAGTACTCCAGAATCAGTCGGGCAAGAACTAAAACTGAACGGACACTCAGACATGCCATCTAAATCCACACCCAGAGCTTGGCTGGGGAATGTCTGAATTCATCAATATTAAATTTTAATTTTAATACTCCATCTGCGTTCCTGCTTTGAATGTGTACTTTTGTGTGTTTTTTTTAAATAAATATATGGGACACAGTTTTGATTGGATTTTTAGGGGATAAGAACTATAGAAGCACCCAGTTTTGCTAGTTTTATTGTGACTTATTGTATTATATCTTCTGTTGCTATTGAGAAAATTGGTATGATTTCACATTGCTTGTTTGGTTTTGATTAAACTTAATTGGTCATAATGACTAAGGATATTTAGTATTCTACCATTAAAAAAACTGGAGTAATTATATTTAACTTTCCCTTAACAAACAATTTATTGTAGGATACATTGTGTTCCCATGCTTTTCCCCTACTCTAAATATAAGTACTAGGTGGTTTGTTGAACTGTGGTTGTTTTACAAACTTTTGTCATTTTACCTATTTCCTAATCCAATCCAGAGGCCCCTTCAGGTAGTCCGTATTTATTTTTTTTGCTCTATCACATCTTGGTTGAATCGCGTTAAAGCTAGGGTTTGGATTACACTCACTATAAATGTGGATCTTGTGGCGGTGCCTATGAAGTGCATTCGGAAACACTTGGCGGGGAGCTAACAATTAAAACAGCGTTCTGTTTAGCAAAATGCGGCCAAAATGTTTTTTTGTTTGTTTGTTTGTTTTGTTTTTTTCATTTTTAATCTTGGCATTTTTATGTTGTTGGCAACATGAATGAAACCTGTTAAATTAAGTTACGTTCATCGGTTCACTGGCATGATTAGTTCATATATTCTGTAAGTCAAGAAAAATCAAAGTATAAACTATCCTTGGTTGAAAGTGGCGGCCTCTACTGACAGAATATCGGTTGTCGATACTGTTGCTAGGGAACGAATAAGAAAACACTGGGCTGATGAGTGCGTAGCTAAGATAGCTATGTTAGGTTAACTGGCTACATATTTCTTTCTCATATGCTATATAATTTTCCCCAACCCCGTGTAAATTAGGAAACAAAATGGCTAACGCGGTTTTAAATGAGGTTGGTTGGGACGACGGTTTTGCCATTCCAGTAGCTAATGCAGAAAATAAGGCTGTGGAGGATGAGGTGAGTGCCTCTGTTTTGCTGCCTTACCTGCCCTTAGTAGCTTGCCCAGCGGGTTAATATCTGTGTAATAATTGAAATGACTGCAAAAATAATGAAAATATGCTTGGCTCGAACTACTGGTTCTTCGCTTTCCAGATTAAAAGAAAACAAAAAGAGAAGTCAGAAGTGGAAAATAAATTAAGCAACTGCAAGGACAGAATAAATGCTATGACTGAACATCTTAAGAACGTCAGACAAGAACTTGGTCATACTCAGGTGCCTCCAGAAACAATTATCTAGCTAACGCTACAGTTACCATTTAAATAATAATTTGGAAAGCATGTCCAGTGCCTATTTGTAACACGACTTGTTCATTCTGCCTGTTATTTCACTGATAAATGCGGACTGTTTTGCACACTCCGCAAATGTCCGGTTATTATGACTGCCTGCAATATTACATTTATATCTGTGAGTAGGCACTGTGCAGGGCCAGAGAAAAAGAGAACGAGTCTGAGGTGCATTTCAAAGCTTTGGCAGAAAGAGAAACGGGCCGTCTACGTCAGGAAATTGCACAGCTGGAGAATGAGCTGGGATCACTTCGTGAAAAAAAGAACTCACAGGAGGTAGGGCATTTTACATTCATATCCCTAAATAAATGCACATACACGTACGTATGCCCCGCAGAACAAATGCGACGTTCACCTTTGCGTCTATGACTTCTACTATCTTACTTTCAGTTTGCAGCTTCGTAGCAGCATGCGTTGCTGCCGTCCTTGTCGGCCTTAAAAGTCACCCCCCACCCCCCCCACTTTTCTGCTGTGTAGAACAACATCTTCAAAGCCAACCAGAAGCTAGAGGAGCTGAAGAGCCAGTTGAACTGGGACCAACAGACCCTGGACGCTTGGTTGGAGGAGTCGGCGCGCAGGGACGAGGACACCATGGCCATCGCCAAGTACGCTCAGCAGGACGAAGGCAGGATCCGAGTGAGTCTGCTGACTGGAATAGGGGGCCAGTTACGAGAAGAGTGCACGTGGCGTAACAGCACTCGCTTGCTAGGATTAGGCGTAACACCAAGCGTTACCCGCGCGTCTTGGGGTACTGGTGCCGCGTACCGGAGGATTTTGTAAAGAGAGACGTGCTTGTCGTTGTTGTAGTACAAAAAAAAAACCCCTGTCATAACGCGTGACATAAAAGATGAATATTATAGCTGCTCTCTCTTGCAGGAACTGACTCTAAGCATTGAGAAGCTGACTCTGGAAGCTAACCAGAAGAGGAAGGCTTTGGACAGTGAGCTTACAGAGACTATCACAGCACAGGTCTGTTAAACAGCAGATGTTGCAGATGATTTGCACTATTGGCGTTTTAGGGGGTCATAAATGAGTCATTTATCAGCCTTCTAACAAATCACTTTTATATGCAAGGTGTTGCATCCAGACCTAGGTGATCCTGATGAGTGTTTTGGGGTGTTTTAGTGAATGAAATGTACAATGACCAGCAAATATAAATAATGCTGTCTGGTTTTTAATCTTGTCACAATAATCATTCACTAATGTGTTTTCATTATATTGTGAGGCTTATAGCAGTCACAGTATGATATAATGTGACCCTAATGTGATCCAAAATATTTAAATTGTTTGAAAATATATATATATATATATATATATATATATATATATATATATATATATATATATATATATATATATATATATTCAAACAATTTAAAATCACTTTGTGTCTGTGTTTGTTTGTGTTGAGTGCAGATCAGCCTGGATAAGATTGCCGAGACATTCCGGCAGGCCCATGCAGAGAGGCAGGAGCTGCTTCGGCAGTGGGAGAGCACTATTGAGCAGATGAGGAGACGAGACCAGGAGATGCAGCAGGGCACTATGGTAATCAGCAGATGGTGCTCTTTATGTACTTCTTACATCAACTGTTTTTTTTTTTTTGGTTTGTTTGTTTGTTTGTTTGTTTTTTTTGGAGTCTGAGCCTATAATTTACCCAGTGTTGTATTTTACCATATATTCTAGAAGCAGTGTATAAAAATGCCTTTAAATCATATCATTATCATTTTGGAAGACAGCATTGAGTCGCCTCACTTTGTCCTGCCTGCCTTTAGCCTTAGCTTCTCTTTTCTTATCAGCAATATGGAGGGTGGCTGCAGTTAGCCAGTTAATACTATACACTGGCTTCTTGTATGGCACATGCTCTTCAGCAGTGTCAGTGATGGTTTCCTTGATCTCTACTCACAGTTCTTCTGGGTCCCCTTCTTCCTTCCTGAGCAAGTCGAACCTTTTCCTTGTTTCGACTGCATATTGTGTGGGGATCTTGATCTTGCTTAATCTGACCCTAACTTTGGATATAAGGAGCTGGTGATTGGACCCACAGTCTCTGCCTGGTAATCTTTTCGCAGATAAAATTGATCCCTTCTGTTTTTGCTGACAGAGGATGTAGTCGATCTGGTTGCGATGCTGCCCATTTGGGGATGTCCAGGTGTACAGAACTGCACAAGGCAGTCCCTGGCATCATTCCTGTCCCCTAAACCCTGTCTGCCGACCACTCCTATATCCTCTCCTTTTTTCCGACTTTGGCTTTGAAATCACCCATGATGTAGATGATGTCCTTTCTTGAGGTTCTGTCGAGTGCATCCTGGACCTGGGCATAGAAGTCCTCGATTTCCTGCTCTGATGCATCTGCTGTTGGTGCATAGACCTGGATGATAGTCAGGTTCAGAGGTTTCCCTCTGATGCAGATGGACATGATCCTATTGCTGATGTATTTGGGGCTTTCTACAAACCTTGCAATCCTTTTATTGGCCTCAATGGCAACCCCCTTTCTCCTTTCCGTCTCATTTCCTGAGTAGTAAATGGTGTAGTTGTCTGAGCAGAATTCCCCAGATCCAATCTAGTGCAGTTCACTTTACTCCCGCTAGGTCCATGCTCATCCTATCCGTTTCCCTCTTGATGGTATCCAGCTTTCCAGTGCTCATCCCTCTTATATTCCATGTTCCAATGGTATACCGTTCTTTGCAACTCTGACCCTTTTCACCATGGACCACATAAGCAATTGGGCTTGTGGGCTTCCCTCTCTCGCATGATCCCAGCTGTCTGATTACTTGGGTCCTCCTTTGTTCTTCCCCAGTCGCATGATTGATGCTGTCCACCCTGGGGGGCCCACTGTCGAGCACCATACTTGAAGCATGTGTATTCTGATCCATAGAGTTTCACGGTGAAGGTTTTACAGGGTAGGTCACCAAGTCTTTCCCCAACCCATAGCACTTAGCCACACGACTGCCGCAGTTGGTGTGTCATGTGTTGCCACCCTCCCGGCGCTTTGAGCCAACTATGGCTAGTGAGGGTTACTTCCTGTAACATCATTAATAGTGTTCAGGGTTATGTATACAGTTATTTTTTGTCAAAAGTAATTGTATGTAAAGGCAATGATGAGGTCATAATTTTCTGAATCTCAAATCCATAATCAGAAAATATATTTGTATTTGCATCAGTATGCACAGTCCTCATATTACAACAAATCCAAATGTATGTCTTTACAATGTTTGTTGTTGCTATGAATGTGCATATTATGAATGTAAATCTATATATTGTATATATGTAATTCTATATATTAACATCTTTCTTGCTGCTTTTATAAATTACAATATTGCAAGGGTTTTGACAGAAACTATTCTGTTATTTTAAAGGGTGTATCCCAAGTTAATTCATGAAAGGGGCTTCTGTAAAACCCCAGATATCCTGGAAAGTATATGCATTTAAAAAGATGCCTACAAGTAGAGTTCTATGTGTTGCATCTACACACCTATGCAGGCACCTACAAGCTATGCAGGCAAAGTTGTTCTCTATAAAGCCATGAGGCAAGGTGCATATAGAGCAAAAGTGTAAATGACAGGTTAGGAGGAATTACACATGTACTCTACTTCAGTAAAAAGAGAAATAATTTAAAATCACTGTTAAAGGTTGAAGTCAGGCATTCAAAAATGCACTTGAACTTAAGTATTAAGGTAGGCTACCAGTGCTAAAAACCTTTTTGTGTTATCAAAAGTAAAAGTAAATTTACATTTAAAACTTACAGGATTCCTGTAATGTTTGCTGAAGTTTATGGGCGAATTTATTTATGCTGGAAAGTGCAATTTATTAGAGATGTTGACTGCACTTAATTTTACTTAATTAGCAAAAGCAAAATTTATTTGTGGCTTCTCCAAGTTCACCTAAACTTAAAATTTTCAGACTTTGTGAAGTCAATTAAATAGTTGTTAGAGAAATGCAGAGGATGACCCTTACTTTCTCTGAGAACTTTTGTCCCCCTGAACAGCTGTAGCTGTAAAATAAATCAGTTCTACTCTTGCATACATTTTCAATACCTACTGCACCCAATAACTTTGTACCTTCAATTAAACTTTGCTTAATTTTAACCTGTACACATTGTCTCCGCCTCTGACTATGTTTATGCTGTTATTACCAGCCATAAACGTGCAGTGTACAGTATAATACAGGTAAAATAGCAATCCTCCCCTTCATTACCCACTGCTTACTGTATTGTCCATTGTTCTGACTTGTCCTCCATTTATTTTGCAGTCTATTGTATAGAGACTGTATTAATAGGGTTTTGTACAGTTTATAAAATGTTTTATTGTATTAGTTTTTCTATTGATTGTAATGGCACTGTTTGGACTGTTGTCTGCTGTTTAATGTCAAACATAGCATTGTGTCTTGGAGAAACTATATTTAGTTTCCCACTCAACACATTTGTGGTGAAAAGGAATAACTATAAATGTCTCGTTACTTTCTTGTTCCTCCTAGCTGTTGGCTGAGGCAAACCAGGCGATCCGTCAGCGGCAGGCGCTGGTCCAGGAGAAGCAGAGTTTCCTGTCCAGCGAGGTGCAGAACAACAGGGACTGTGAGAGGAAGATCTCAGCGACAGAGCGGCAGGCTGCCCAGCTCCGGCAGCAGTACCAGGAGCAGGAGAATGACCGTGCCCGTCTGCGTGATGAGGTGGGTCTCCTCCCATGTGTTACAGCACCCGCTGCCCACTCCAACTGCCGGGCAAGCGATGATTAACACGTGTTAATGTTGAGGCTTTCCCATTAACTCAGAGGGAATTCTGTTCCCCAGCTGGAGACTCTGAAGGGCACAGTGGATCGCACTGCTACAGAGGTGGAGGCCATGAGGTCGCACGCAGCCAACCTGAAAAAGGAGCTCAACAATAAAACCACAAAGTAACGTGGCTTTGTGTATCTCAAAATAACTTTGTTCCTTGTGTAAGTTTTCTAGAGTCTCATTACCAGTCCTAGGGATCCTGCGCAATGGATAATTTTGTATGTGGCTTGCACTAACACAGCTGTTTAAGCTTATGATGAGCTTGTGACAGGCTCAGGTTTTGGAGCGGGGAACATCCAAACCTGTGCAGAGATTGAGATTAACTGGTGTAGGTACAGTCATTTCACCTAGAGGTTAGAGATTCAGTAAGGCCATGCTGTCTTAATTTAGAGTATTTTTCTTGGATATAGAGTAATATTGTATCGTTATTTTACTGTGGGTGGGTCCTACACGCCATAAAACTTACAGCCCCTGCCTCATGCCAGCCAACCCCAGCATGAGCAGGGTATAGCATGTGTCGGGTATTCGCAGGCTGCAGGATGCCCAGCAGCACAATACCACCCTTGGCGAAAAGCTGCAGGCGGTGACGGAGGCAGCACTCAGTGTGGAGGAGCGGGCGGTGCAGATGGAACAGCTGCTCCGGGACCAGGAGCATACCATCAAAGTGAGTGCTACCCCTCTCCCGCTCACTTTTCTCAGGCAGTAGGAGAGGAGAACAAAGCATGAGAGAAGTCACCTGAAGAAACATTTCAGACTTTTAAACGGAATCTCTGCCTTGTGCATCTGTAGCGCACGCTTGGTTATCACAGACAATAATTACCCCAAACATACCATTACGCTTTCAGCATAGATGCATTTTGATGCAATGTATTTATTTATTTATTTTTACATTCTTTTCTAAGTACAGGGAGGCATGTCTAAATTATTGTGCTAATCAAACATATAGTAGAGAAACAGTAGATCTGTAAAATGCTTGAGCATTCCTTTAAGGCAATTCTCCATTAAACGTTATTTGTAAAAAGTACTTAGTACTTATATGTATATTTACTACTTAGGTATATACTCTATTTTTTATGTTTATACTCTTAATTTTTACTTTCCAGATTAGCAGCATTAGTTTTTGCTGAGTAGTAATATGTACACCTCCTGCATGCTGGCTGAAGGACATATACTTTTCTTGTAAACTCCTGATATCGCTGTAAGGATCGTGTTCACCAAGAGTAGCTGGCAAGTTACTTAAGTGTTTGTGTTTAGTTCTGCTTCATTTTGGTTTAAAGCACTGTGACTGTATGTGCAGGAGATTGAAACTCAGCTGCAACGACAACGTGAGGTCCTTTTCCGAAAGAGTCAGGAACTGCAGGCTCTGAGAGCGAATGAGAAGAGTGCAGTGGCAGAGCTGTCTGGCAGCCAGACCATTCTCTCCAACCTGGAGAGCCGTCTCAGCAAACTGGACCAGAATGCCCTCAAGCAGCAAGAGATCATCCACAACCAGGTATAAGAGAAGACCCCCTCCAAATACTCATGCCTTTAAGAGCCATTATGTAGGCTTCTTACATTTATGGTATTTAGCTGACACTTTTATCCAAAGCAACTTACAATTATGGGTGAGTACAACTTGAGCAATTGAGGGTTAAGGACCTTGCTCAGGGGTCCAGCAGTGGCAACTTGACAGTGATGGGGCTTGACCCAGCAACCTTCCTATTACAGGTCAAGTACCTTAACCACTGTGTTGGGTTCATCCTATCTGCAGTTCACATAGCCCTTTCACCATGATAGTATTGTGAAACTACAGCTAAATGTTCATATTTACGAAGGTTCTAGATATTTAATTGACTAATTACCTTATACATCCTATTTCTGATTACTGCTCTGGATCTCATGACAGAGACCCTCAATGTGCCAGTTGTTGTGCCAGCATGCTGTTTGGCTAGCATGCTCCTTTGCTAAGCATGACATTTCTGGTGCCCCTCCAAATCCAGGACTTCCAAATCCAGGTGCTGGAGAGGAAGATGGCACGTCTGTGTGGCGAACTTGGCACAGAGGAGAAGGAAACACTGGAGAAGCGCACAGCTGAGCTTATGAAGGCACTGGAGGAGAAGAGGAAGACAGCAGCCACACTCACCATCCAGCTCAAGAGGGTCCAGGTGAGGCCAATGGTGCCAAAAAGGCTTGTTTAGGAACCGCAAAAAACGTGAGCCCTTGAGCGCTGACACTGAGCAGAGAGGTGTGCTTCTGCATCCTCATTTCTCAGAGTGTGGAGCTGTGAACAGTATTGGTGTGTGTGTGTGTGGTCTCAGGATGACATTCGCTGTGTGAGGAAGGAGATGGAGAAGACCAGAGCGGAAAAGAGAAACCTAACGACAAGGATAGAGGAGCTGCATCTTTTCAATGACACCTCTGACAAAGAGCTGAAGAAACTCTGTCTTAAGAAACAGGTGCAAATGGCAGCAGTATTGGTCTTCAATGACCCATGCCAAAATTGCTGTTTATATTTGAATTTGATGTAATGGAGGTTTCTAACTTGATTGTTTTTTGTTCACACCAGCCCATTTCCATTCTACTTATCTATTATAATGCACCCTGTGCTGAAATTACTTTGTTATACAAGACATGCAAAAGGAAGATGAATTTAAATGGAGTCATACATGATTTAGAGGAAAAGGAGCAAAATAACCCCCCCTCCAAAAAAAACCCAAAGGTTCCACATTCAGCTCTTCCATGAAAGTTTGTTGGTACCACCTGACGCCAACCACCTCCTCCCCACCCTCCTCCATTAGGACCGCATGGTGGAGGATAACCTCCTGAAACTGGAGACCAAGCGCCTGAGTGAGCTGCTGAGCGGCAGGGCAGATGGCGTCCTCTCGCTGGAGAGGAGGCGCCTGCAGCTGCAGACAGCCATGCGGGAGCGACAGGAGGAGATCCGGCTGCACACGGAGATGCTCGCCAAGCAGCTCAGGACCACTGATCAGGAGCGCCAGATGCTCAGGTGAGCCTTGCCTCCTCAGGGCTACAGAGGCCAGAGGTCTGTGTGATTCCTCTTGCTGGGTGCTGAGCTGGGATACTGATCCAGGTATCACCCCTCTTCTCATAAAGCTTACTGGATACCAGAAAAAGTAGAGGTGAAATGATCAATGACATGATATCAGTGTGGTCAGTGGTGGGTCACAATCTCTTCACAGTGCTGAGGTGCATGAGCGACTGTCCAAAATCGACAAGATGAAAAAGAGATATGAGATCCTGACTGTCGCCATGGCAGCACCAGAGGGAGAGGAAGAGAAATCTCAGGCCTATTATGTAATAAAGGTAGTAGATCTGTGCTCTTGTATCCATGAGCTTAATCTGATGTATTCCTGCTGATGTTATTGAAACTGAGAGCAGCTGTTGTTGTTCAGTGAGACGTTTGCCCACACACTGAGTGTGAGCAAATGGTAAGGGACAGGTTTACAGCAGGGCCTTACCTTACAGGCCTTAGGCCTTAGTAGTTCATTTAGTTATAATGGGAATAAATTGGGAAAAGATTTGACTTGGAATTTTGGAATAATAATTGACATGAAGTTCAAGAAATATTCTTTCACTCACCGATGACAGCAAAGACATGTAGATATTTTTGAGAAAACAGTCAGCCTGTGTACTAAATACACATCAATTGTAAATGCACAAAATTAATGACATATCAGATATCAGATTTTGGGTTTTTTCTCGCTTATTACAGGCAGCTCAGGAAAAGGAGGAACTTCAACGTGAGGGCGACAATTTGGACGCCAAGATCCGCAAGATGGAGAAAGAGATCAAAGCCTTGGAGAACACTCTCCACGTGGTCAATGACCACAACACTACCTATCGCAAATCCTTCAGCAAGGTCACAGAGTCCTGTATGTGCCAGTGTTCCTGTTTTACACATGGTTTTTCAGAAGCAGATGTAAATGGCACTCTTTCTGGGGTTTCTAAAACCAGGCCTAACTGGAACATCTGCTCAATAAGTCAGTGTGTAATGATTTAAAGCATGCTAAACCCATAATGATCCTGACTTTGTTCTGTAGGTCCTGAGTATCAGGAGAAGCTGAGGTTGCAGGAGCAGAAAAGGGCAGCTGAAGAGAAGTACAAGTTCAAAAGACGCCAAATCAGAGAGCTACAGGAAGACATTGAGGTCAGTGCCATCGGAAGATGTTATGGATGTTAACGCCTGTACAGTTAGTCTTTAAATTTCTCTAAATGTCATGTATGGTTAAAAAATTTAAGCTAGTCTGATGCAAAAGGTAAGACAGACGGTTGTTCTCTTCTTTGAAGTAAACTCAGTTTAAATTAGCGGTGGGTGACTTTAGTGGTTTAAATCTCATGCCATGCCAGAACAGGGACAGTGAAGTCAAATCTGCAGTGCTGGGAGCTGCAAAGTCAAAATTTCTTTGTTTTCAACATATAGTCAACAAATTCACCATATAGTCAACAAATTGAAATGTGAGGTAAAAGCTAATCTGCGCTTTGCGATACTGTTGAAGTCTTGTTAGACTCAGCTGAGATGCCTTTTTTTCCATTTGAGTACTCATCTCAGGTTTCAATCTGCTGGTCCAAAGGGAAATTCACACTTGACTGGATTTAATGTGGAAAATTATTTGGCAGCTTTCCAGTTTCCTCCTAATAACGTACATGGTTGCACTCTGGATGAATTGCCTGACAGTAGCACTGGCCAACTGCTTTAAGGCCTTTTTTCTTCTATGTAGCCAAGAAGTTTATAAAGTTACTCAGTAAATACAATCATTATTTACACTACCAATAAAGTTGAATGCATGCATGCACAGATGATATCTGGGCATAACAAAGTGATAAAGATTTTGTACTGCCATAAAGTAGGTAGAGCTATATTTACAATATAATAACCAAGTCTGATTTAGGATACTTCTGCATGGTAACTGCCCTAGGACCCTAAAATTTAGGCATGTACCACACAAAGTGGTAGAACTCTAAAGTGGTACACTGCATAACGCATAACATAGGATTCTTCCACAAGTTTGGAAAGTCTGGAATTTAAAGCACTCATTTGCAGACCTCAAAAAGTACTGTTTTAAGTACCTCAGAAAATGGTTTAATATAAGCATATAGAACTAATATTGACTCAGGACACCACGATTCTAATCACGCATTTGTATTTTTCTTTACACAGTACAGTTAGTGAGCTTTACACATAGCAAGACCAACATATACCATCTGGAATGTTAAAAAAGGACAAAGGTCCTCTAGCAACCCAGAAGTAAGAGATGAAATAATGCATTTTTGCCCTTGGTTCTTAATGTTTTTACCATACTAAACTACTCGTGTTTATAAGATTTATAAGATTTATAAATCAATCACCTTGGTTTGTGTCAAGCCATGACTACTGGTTTTATAGTTGAGCGCATTAGGACCAAGAACTTGTGTGTCACATAGATTACTACAAATTGATAGGAAAGATGTTTGGTTATGGTCTGCTTGCCAGTAATTTTGTATTCTAGTGGATCCCTGAAGCTTTAAGACACTAAATTCTAAGCCTCAGTCTAGTTTTAAGTACCTTTTACCTTCTATGTACTCTGCAATCCCTTTCTGGTAATCATGGTTGTGAATGCCCAGATTTTGCTTGGAAAAGGTATACAGGTGTGCAGTGCCAAGCATTCTCAGTGTTCCATCTTTTCCAGGGCATGGACAGCTCTTTGAACAACCTTCTGAAGGAAGAAGCTGCTCAGAGTGAGAAAACCAATGATGTGCAAGCACGCATTCTTGCTCTGAGCAAAGACCTCACTTCCCAGCAAGACAAACTGGACAGGGTTGCCAAACAGGTCTGACATTTCCCGCTCGTCAGATTTGAAACTTATGTTTAGTCAGTAGAGCACTTTTATATTGCCAGTCAGGGGTGCATCTAGACTACTTATTCTACTGGGGCACACACAGAATTCACAGAACAGCTGTACCCCTCTGCTTCCCAATCAGAGAAACTGGGCCAAAACTGTGCATTTAATAAAAAGCCTGTTAATCAGTGAATACATTGCAATTTAACACTAAATTGGGCATTACTCTGCCATTGATGAGAAATTAAGAACATATTAACGCTAAAGGAACTTTTATTAATTGCCTTAATTTTGATTATGCACACTTTCTTGAACAAATAAATCAGAAACAGTATAAATCTCTTCAGTTTGCCAAAACCATTTGCCAAAACTGCATCCAGTTTGGTGATTTTGTCTTTACATCATCAATTCATGTTAGCTAGATAACACAGGTTTGTAAAATGAATTATTTACTGTTATATTGGCTATATAACAATTCCCTTTTTACTAGCTAGCATAAATACAGCCTATGTTAACTGACACCTTTGCTAGTTTAATTAATGCTTTGCTTTAGTGATCTAATATGTATTTTTAATAAGTTAAATGGTTATATGTGGCTATAACCAAAACATACACTGGTGCATGTGCCCCAGTAAATCTAATGATGCCGCTCCTGCCAGTAGAGCTGCTAGGTGTTCAAAAACCAGAAATCTGTGTGTCAGCCAATCTTTGATCTCTTTTATTAGTACATATACAGTGAAAATGACTGACGGTAACAGTAGCTAATATACAGTACCAGTCAAAGGTTTGGACTAACGTATTTATTTTTAATATTTTCTACATTTTAGACAGAACAGTGAAGGTATCAAAATAATGGAATAACACGTGATTATCCTGTATTAAACAAATATTGACTATTAGATTTTAGATTCTACAAAGTTCTTCAAAGCTACCCATTACTTTGGTTTTCTCTTAAACAAAATCCTGAGGTATTATTTTGTAAATTATTTAATGTATAAACCATCAACTTTCACTATTTATATTTGTTTTAGAAACAAATTTAAGCATAAACCACTAGATTAAAATGCTTTTAAGATGAGTGACGTGGGTTTCATTCAACTTTGAAGGCGGGAGAGAGGGAGGGAGGGGGGGCACCAAATAACCCAACACATTATATAAGTTTGGGGCAGTGGTAGCTCAGTGGTTAAGGTATTTGACTTGGCTTGTAATTGGATGGCGGTATGTTCAACCTCCATCGCTGCCACTGTTGGGCCCCTGAGCAAGGCCCTTAACCCTCAATTGCTCAAATTGTACTCAGTAATAATTGTAAGTTGCTTTGGATAAAAAGTGTCAGGTAAATGTAAATTCACCTTCCTCCTCCAAAAGTATGCTTATGTTTAAAACTGTGAAAAGCATACAGTCAGTTATGTCTAAACTTTTGACTGGTGCTGTAAACTCAGCACACGTTTTGCATGGCAGTAAAGGGGACATATTCTCTACACTGTGTAAAATACTCTACACCTATAAAATATATAACTACAAGGCAGGGGTCTCTGATAGAGTGACAAATGAATGTAAGTTAGGTTTAGATTATTTGATTTAATTAATTTCAACTATAACTTATAGTCTTGATTTACTTTATTAAACGTATAATTTTGTGGCCGCTGGTAATTTATTGAGAAGAGCTTTCCAAGAAGTTGCAAACTAATCTGAAGACAACAGTCTCATTGCTGTGTCAGTGCCCAGTAGGTCTGTCTGAATTACAGTCCCATGCTGTGCTCAAGCAGAAGCATGCCAAGTCCAGAATAGTGTTTGTATTTGTTGCAATGTTGAACCATGGCCACTGGTCCTCTCCCGCAGTGCAAAAGGCTCACAAAGGAAATTCGTTCAGCCAAAAAGACCAGGGAGGAGACATTTGAGGAACAGGACATTGAGCTGAGAGGACTGAAGGACTGCAATAAGACTATCAGCAAGATGCTTCTAGAAGTCATGGAGCAGCAACCTGACCTCCAGGCTACACTGCAGATGTACTTCATACAGGTAGAGCATTATGCACAAGTTCCTATTGGTTCCTAGTATTTTCCTGGTATTTTAGCTTATTGTGAAAGGGACCAGTGGTATGACTGCATTTAATTATGAGTCTCTCCCACCATAGGCCAACATACCACTTTCATCTCCTGCCTCTACCCCCTCTAGCCGCCAGAGTTCAAAGACAAGCTCAGCGCGCAGTTCTGCGTCTCTCAGGTAAAAAACAAAACAAACCTCAAAGCACTACACACCACCATTTATCTACCCAATTTCATCTCAATTTATTGTAAGTTTGTAAAAGAGTTCACTGCGATGCCATACACTGCATGTGTTCTGTACATAGCACTAATAGGACAATAGACATTGTTCTGAGATCTTTTGTGTATTGTGGATGTCCATATCAGATCAGGGTCCTCAGCTGGCAGCAGCCCCAGGAGTTCGACAGTGCAGTTGTCCGCTGTGAAGGCAGTGGAGCTGGGCTTGGGACTGTCGGTCTCCTCCCCTCCCTTGTCCAGTCCCTCCCCCCACTCCTCTCGCACCCCCAGCACCAGCAGCAGTGGCAGGAGCAGTCAGCTCAAGAGTCCATAGACTGCAGCTTCAGCTCTACACACCATAAATATCTGAGCTATGGCATATGTCTTTTTAACACAGAGGGCCAGGTCCTGCAATTAAACCAGATGACTGATTGTTGTCATTTCTATATTTTACATTTTTAGATTTGTGTGTATGAATTCCTGTATAATACCTTTCTTTGTGGGCATCTGAGGAATATAGCCCTATAGAGACTAATTGAAAAGCTTCAATTTTCATTCTTTATTCAAGAGATCCTTTATAAATTTCTATAATTATGTTTGAAAAAACAGTTGACCAAAAATGCATAATTTTGATTATTATTCATAAAATAATCTGCTGCTTAATAAAAAGACAATTTTTTTTATTTATCCCTTTTAAAAAAATAGAACCTATCAATGCTGTTTCCTACTTTAAATAATTTGTTATTGATTTCTATAAGCATTTATTTCAACACTTATTCATTATCTTAAATATCTGTTTACATATTTCTAGTACTTAAGAGACATTTCTCCATAACAATCATGGGAGGAGTTTTGCTAACCCATGCCGAGAATCCTTTATGTGCGTGCTACTGGAAGAGCCAGTATAGTAGGTTGCCTGAAATGCATGACATTTTAAGGGTAAGTCCCACATGAAACCCTCCCAACCACACGCCAACCAGACTTCCAAACACAGTAGCCACCTACTTTCTCACGAGTACAGCCACACAGAAAGAATGTTCCTCATAATTCTGCTTGTTGGATCCATTGTTGTTGTCGATGGAGAAGTTGGTAAGTTACTAAGATTGATTGGGGGAGAACTTTAGTTTTTATCTTGTTGGGAAGTTGATTCAGATATGTAAAGATGAAACACCATCTGAAGGTCAAAGGGGCTACCTGTTGCTCTGGTAAACGTTGAGAAATTAGGGCAATTGGCTGTACATAAAGGTATTATGGTGTTTGAACTGTGACTACCACATTCAAGTTCAATAATAACTGGTGACTTAAAAAATGTTTAGCCTGCTGACAACCATACGACATTTCGCAAGTTTGTTTTTCACAATAGTTTGTGTTGTGAAAAAGGGTGATGATAAGAGAACCTTATTTTTGTAACATTTTAAAATTCAAGTTTTCTCATATGGGGGTACTGGATCTGATGGATCTGATGGAACATGCAGTGTAATTTTGATTTAATTTAAACTAAAAACCACCATAAATAGTAAGTGCTTTGAGGGATTCTATGCTTTTACAAGACTATGCCTTACAAGGTGCAACACATAAAATACATATGTCATGATGGAGTGGAGGGAATTGACAAATCAAAACAGTTCTGCATCTTTAAAATCATGCAATGAATAAAAAATCATGGAAAGACATCAATTACCAGAACCAAATCTGTGTATTTACATACTTGGGTCAGTAAATCTGATTTTGATTGAAGTTACTTAGTCCAGAGATTTCCAAGTCTACATACCTAATACACCTTATTAGTTGTGCTTGGTGTCTACCTTTACTTCAACTGTCTTACATTTTTGCTTTGTTTCTATGAAGCAATGTTGAATCTGAGAAAAGAACTACAAAAATAAAACATCATTTTTATTATCTGAAGGAAGGTTGAAGATATGTCTTAGTCTGATCAAATCATGGATCTTTAATTATGATTCATAGTGTTCCAAATTAAGTCCAGAGACTAGGATGCTTTCTGCTTTTTAGATTTTTTTCCCCTTGACCTGATGAAGTTGGCTTAGTCTGGCTGTGAACCATGGCTTGTTACTGTTTGAGCATTAGGCCTTGGTTGGCACACTGGTCTTCACAGAAGATGATGTAAGATGTTGCAGTGTCAGTCAGTTTGTCCAGTTTGCCAGTTCAGTTTCAGTTTTGTTTTTTAACAGACGTTGCTGTGCTATAATGTGTGTAGTCAGGGCATGCTGCACCAAACACTAAAATTCATGTCTCTTTGATACGTGTATTTTTTGTGTAAAGGTATTTCACTTGGAATTATCTATCTATCTATCTATCTATCTATCTATCTATCTATCTATCTATCTATCTATCTATCTATCTATCTATCTATCTATCTATCTATCTATCTATCTATCTAATTTCTAGTATTTTTTTTTTTAGCTTTAGTTCCTCCCGCACTCCTTGGTGCATTGGGCAACAAGCACTCTCCAATGGGTCCTATCGGCTGCAGCGTCTCTGGCTTCGTCCAATGAGCATATGTCAATAGTTTTTAGGTCGGCGATGAAGGTTGATCTCCAGGTGTTTTTGGGTCGGCCTTGCTTTCGCTTTCCTCCTGTCAGTGTCCAGTGTACAGATGCGTTTGTCTGGAAGACGTAGGAGATGACCAGTGAGGCACATTCTGTGTTCGGTGACAATTTCTTCCAGCTTCCGCAATCCACTCCATTGAAGAATTTATTCATTGGTAATTTTGTCCTTATACGAGATACCCAATATTCGGCGGAGGCACCGTTGATGGAAAATGTTTAGTTTCAGGGCGATCCTCTTTGTGTTCCTCCAGGTTTCACTGGCGTAAATGGCAGTTGGGATGACGATCGTGGAGTACAGATGCATTTTGATTCCTGTATTGATTGTTGTTGAGGACCAGATGCAGCGTAGACGCTGGAACACACCTGCCACCTTTCCGATCCTACATCGATCATCCGCTTCTGAGCCACCGTCATTATTGGATACTATGCTGCCGAGATATGTGAACTCGTCGATGTCCTCCACCATTTGCTGCCCAATAGTTATCTGCACCTTGGTTTGACGATTCGCCCGCATGACCTTGGTTTTGTCAGTTTTAATGTGCAAGCCACCTTTTCTGCTTCGCCCTCAAGGCATGTTGTCATGGATTGTAGAGCCGGTTTTGTATTCGCTAGCAAGGCAATGTCGTCTGCGAAATCGAGATCAGTGAGATGAGATCCATTTGCCCAAGAGATTCCAGTCACTGGGCTCATCATCACTTTTTTCATGACGTAGTCGACTACGAGCAAAAAGAGAATTTGCGACAGGATACATCCTTACTTGACTCCGGTTTCGATGTTGAAGAAGTCTGTGTAGCCATCGTCTGTCCTGACGCAGCAGCTAGAGCTGATATATAGGTTCTGGAAGACCTTGACAAACTGTTGTGGAATGCCGTAGGCTCATAAAATCTTCCACAAGGAGCCCCTGTGGACGCTATCAAAAGCCTTTTTGAAGTCGATAATGTTGATGAACAGGGGGCGCTGGAATTCGATGCACTGTTCGATGATATTACAAAGTGTGTAAATCTGCTCACTGCACGATCGGCCCGCTCTGAATCCGGCTTGCTCTTCCCAGAGAATTACCGTCCACTGCTTGTTGTAGGCGCCATAATAGAACGCTGCAGAAAACTTTCCCAGGAACCGAGAGGAGTGTAATGCCCCGCCAATTGTTGCGGTATTGCCTTTCTTGGGGAGTTTAACGATTACTCCTTTCCTCCAGTCACTTGGGAAGCTCTGATCTTGCCAGCACTTGTTGAGCAGCACTGTGAGGGTGTTTACAATTGCTATCTCGTCTAGGCCGGGTGTTTTGTTGGCTTTGAGTGTTTGAATAGCCACCTTAGTTTCCTCGATAGTGATTAGATCAAGATTAACTACCAGGTCTGGAGGTGGCAGTGTGGCACCAAAGTCATAGGTGTTGGCGGGGGTGGGCTGGTTCAAGGTTTCCTTGAAGTGTTCTACCCAGTGCGCGTCTTGTTCTTCTCTGGTGAGCAGAAACACCCCGTCCTTGTTTTTGATGGGTGCACTTGAGTTGCTCCATGCACCAGTCAACTCTCGTACAATGCGGTACAGCGTCTTATTGTCATTCTTGCTAGCCGCCTCATGTGCTTCGGCTCTTTTGCATTCCAACCATGCCTTCTTGTCAGATTTGCAGCTTCGTTTGACTGCCCTATCCAGTTGCCAATATCGCTCTGCTGTGGTTTCCTTGTCAGGGTCAGCTTTTGCCTGTTCGCATCGGCATTTTACGATTTTCCTTTCGTCAATCAGGCTCCAAGTTGGGTCCCGTATCCAACGTTCTTTGTGTCCCGCATCGGCAACCCACAGTTTCCTTTACTGTTTCTATGACTGCTTGTTTGAATGCCATCCAGTATTCGTCGATGGCCCCCGCATCTTGAAGTAGCTTGAACCGATTTCTCAACTCCAGTTGGAATTGTTGGACCGCGGCAGGTTCTTTCAGCTTCTCCACAGCGTAAGGACGTTGTCGTTTCTTTTGTTCTCTCTGTTTGAGCCATAACCGAATTGAGAATCGTACGAGATAATGGTCTGATCCAACGTCTGCTCCGCGATAGGCTCTGACGTCCAACAGTGCTGAACGCCATCGCCGAGAGATACAGATAAAGTCAATTTCATTGTATGTGGCTCCATCCGGGCGATCGCCAGGTTTTCTTATGGATGTTTTTGTGTCAGAAGTATATGTTACCAATGCAGAAATTGTTCATATTGCTAAAGGATAGAAGTCGTTCACCATTATTGCTCTGTCGCCCCGAACTGTGTGGACCAATGACGTTTTCTAAGCCACGACGGTTGTCGGTAATTTGCGCATTGAAATCACCGATGAGAAGTTTAACGTCATGGGTCAGGATTTCATCAATGGTGTCTTGTAGCAGTCCGTAGAACGTATCCTTCTGATCATCATCGGAGTCTTCGGTTGGAGCGTATACTTGGATGATGGAAGTTTTAGTCTGTCCTGATTGAAATCGCGCCGTGATGATGCGATCATTGACATGTTTCCATCCAAGCAGTGCACATGATGCCTTTTTACTAAGCACGAATCTGACACCATGAATATGGTGCTCCTCATGTCCTGAATACAAGACTGACTTGCCATCACTTACGATCTTTCCCGATCCAGTCCAACGCATTTCGGAGACGGCCAATATGTCAAAATTGTAGTTGTCAAATTCATGGAGAAGCTGGGCGAGCTTCCCACCTTCGCAGAGAGTTCTAACGTTGCAGGTGCCTAATTTGGAAATCATTTTTGCATTGAAGGTTCCGGTCTGCATCGGGGGTTGGACACCCTTGCGGGTTTGCTCCAGCACCGTCATCAAGTTAGAGCCAGGTCCTCTTTGCTGATGGGATCGTTTAGAATATTCGCTTGTTATTTCCGTAGCGGTAGATGTTTTTACAGGGCCGGGTTGCTGGCCCGGTGCCTAACCCTCCTTCTTTCGCATCCTGCGCTTGGGAACCGACAATGGCGGAGTTATTTCTAGTAATTTCTAGTAATAGTTTCTAGTAATAATTTCTAGTAGTTAATTTCTAGTAATAATAAGTTTTGATCAGTTAGAAATGGTGTTGAAATTATAATCATTCACAACAATTATATAAGCTTGCCAATAAATTGTTGAACTCACATAATTTCATTTGTTGTGTGCATGGAATTCAACAAGTCTTGTGAGTACAGCACAGCTGCCAGGTATGATGACAAGATATACAGTATTCAGTTTGAAATGTAAAACCCCCCCAAAACCTTTATTGTTAATTAAAGCAAACAAGCAGAGTTCATGGGGCAAAACCACAGCTCAACAGTTTTTGTAAAATTTTCTTTAAAAATCTATTAGTACAGCAGAAGCCTTTTCACAATAGACAACAGCTTTTGGAACACCTGAATCTTATCATCTAGGATTTACCTGAAAATAAAGGCCATCACTTCTGTCTGAAATGTAATTACATCAGGCAGTGGGTTGTTAGACTTTTTGTATTATTCTTTTAGACTTCTCTGCTGTTGTTAGATATCTGTCTGTTCTGCTTGTTTATTTGCTTTACGTAAATGTTTATATGAATGTTTCTTGATTAAAGATGTAAGTTAGTTAGTAATTAACAGCATGTTTAAATTATAATCATTAACATCAGTTCCTCAAGTCTGCCAATAAAATCACTGACCTCATTTGTCATTTGCTGCATGCAGTCAGTACAGGTACCACCTCTCCCACTACCAGTGCGAGCAACACCACCAACTCCACCTCTCCTTCTACCTTTGCCATTACCACCACCTCTACATCAACTGTGCCCATCACACCCCCTAAGACCGCAACACAGTGGCCAGGTATGTTGAGAATATACTTCAGTTTTATCTATCTATTGGCACTTTGAAATTTACCCCCCTCTCCCTGCCCCGACTACCACCCCACCCCCCCAAATCCTGATAACAGCAAACAAGGAAAGTGTCTGTGGAAAAACTGTAATATTTTCTAAGAGGACAGCAGGAACCACAATAGAAAACTGCTTCTGTGACACCTGAATCACAACATCTAGGATATACCTGAAAGCAAAAATAATAGAGTGGGATTTATTCATTAGGGGTGACATGTATAAATGTACATGTAGATGAGATTTTAAGGCCTTTTGTTCAATGTGTCCTTGCTCATTTAGCCTTCCCTGTGGTGGCTGGATTGCGGGCTATAGTCCGCGCTAATGTGGAGCTAAATTCAACTTTAATCGACTCTACCATACAGCAGGTAGACAACCATTCACTTCCTATTTCATTTGTCATATTACAAAAAACTGTTTATATTTATATTATCCTTTATATTGCCGACTGTAATTTGTCTTTTAAGATTTTAAGTTAAATGTATTTTTCTCTTTTTTATAGCTCTTACTATACTTGCCACCACACAGCATTCGTGTCACTGTAAAAAGCTTTAAGAAGGTATGAGGACCTACAATAGTGCCATATTCAGACCTAATTTGTATCCTGTTTATTACTCTTAACATTGGAAATTGTTGTTATGCCCTTTACTGTTGCTATTTGCATATATATAACATTTAAACATTGTACATATAATGTAATACAATAAATAGTACTAAACTATGTGTTTTTAAAAGCAAATTAATATTAAGGCATGTGTATTTGATTATTCCACAGATTAAGACTCATTTTCTTCTTTGCATTTATGTGTCATGGCAAACATACTTCCATAAAATGAGCCCATTTTATACAATGGTTTTCAAGCTGTGGGCTGCAGTGGTACTGCTAGGGGGCCATTGGCCAAAAGTTTATTTTTTCTGTTTTGCAAAGTAAAAATCCTTCCAATATATACAGATATTTCAACAAATGTAATTTCAGATATGAGATATTATGTAGATTATTTGCAACAATAAAACATTACATTTGAGTTGAGCTTGTTGAGTGGTCTTGCAGAGTACAGTCACATATCCGACAAAACTAACTGGTAGATTGGCAAGATAGATTAATTAATTAGTTTGTGTCTGAGGAGAACATTTAAATGTTCTTGTATGAGTTTTACCCATCATGGATAAGTGGTTAAAAACACTGAGAGTCAGAAAAAATGCTGCATATGCTTAGTGTTTATTTAGTTGTGTGCTTATGCAACCGAAATTCGATAGGCTTCATTGATTGTTGTGCTGTAATTGATTAGATTTTAAATGGTAGAAAATTTTTAATGTGGGCCATGGAACATTTGTAGTGGGTTAAATAGGCTCCAAGTTGCAAAAGGTTTGGAACCCTTCCTCTGGAATATCAGAGATTGCTGTCTACTTGTGCTACCAATAGAGGCAGTGTAACCTAACATCCTTAATTAAGGACAGGTAACTCCTAACAACCCTTCTGTTCTACATATAACATTGCAGACTAAAATGTAGTTTAATAACAGCAATCCAGTGACTGAAATCATTAAGGCATTTTACTTGCTTTTTCGCCAGGGATAGATAATTCACATTCCTCAAGTCAGTGTTGGCCCTTCCTGGCATCCCGTCCCTGTGGTTACCCTGTCTCTTGTCGTTGTTTTATTCTGCTTCCTTGTTGTTCGGCCCCTTGTTTGTATTTCCCTGCCTTTCATTTGTATCACCTGTTCCACCTGTTTAGCCCTCATTAGTCTGTGTATCTATAACCTGTGTTTCCTATCTTAGTTGGCTGCTCGTTGTTATCGTAACCTCTGGTGTGTTCATGTTATATTGTTGTTAGTATAAGCCTCTGTTTGTACTATGCCTTGTTGTTTTTGCGCTGCTATTTTTTTAACTTTAACTTTAATTTTTTTAACTGTTTTTGTTGGTCAATTGACCCGGGACCGTTATTATCACCATGATTCTGGATTTGCCTTTAATAGATAGCAAATAGCAAAAAAAAGAAAAGCATTTTTGTGTCCAGCTCATGATTGCTCCATGTTACACCTCATAGCATTTACAAAATATGGATTTTTAATATGGATACAACTTTACAACTTTTCTCTCTGTTTCTTTTGCTCCTGAGTTTTGGATCATTGAGAATTACCCAAACTCTTCAGTTTTAGATCACACACAGCCAGATATTCACCATAGACTTGGAATTCATTGGTTACACGCCTTGCTCTGTGTTTCCTGTTTAAATTATCTTTAATTTCCTGTTGAAATGTCAGATCCTTCATTATTCTTTGACATTTACCTAATACTTTTATCCAAAGCAACATACAATTATTTATACAATATACAATAAACCACTGAGCTACCACTGCCCCTTTTGAACCATAAAAGGAAAGTCAGGAGCTTGTGCTGATGAAGAAAAAGAAGAAGCAGCTTCAGACCTTCCATCAGAGTGCCATATTACGAGGAGGGCAGGTCAAATCCCCAACTGGACTGAATGTTTTGTGTTGTTTATTAAATAAGATATATTAAATAACTCTAATTATTATTGCCATTTAGATGTTTACAGACCATAATTCCTTAGCTATTCCTGGAAAGATCCAAATGGTTCACAATTTTTTGACATAACTGTAGGAGCGAATGGTAGGCCTACAGCTGGGAACTGTAGTCTTTCTAAAATTAGCCTTGTGGAGCATCATTCTGGTGCATCATTCTGGTTCCTTTGCCAATCAGAGAGCAGTATAGTTTATACAGTTACGTTCCTTTTGAGAAATTAGTATGTTGGGCTTCCTTCTATGAATTTTGCATCATATCCACTTCATCACTGAAGTATATTCATAGTATATCAAATTTCTCCACTCATTTATTTAGGCTTTTCAAATAAAGTTTTAAACCCTCTGTATACTTTTCTTTCATTGTTTTATTACACCTTTAAAAATATGTGTTGAGAATAGTTTGTTAGTGCTTAAACCATGATGTCCGTATGTTCTTTGCATCTTGTTGTAATGGAGTTTTGTGCTTTGAATGGCAAGGCTTTCTAAATGACAACATAAGGTTAACTGTATTGAAACATGCATATGATTATGGAAAAAAATATTTAGGAGAGCTGAAATTTCTGTGTGAATATTGGTGTATTAGTGATTAAATAACAATTGTGACTGGTGAAGGTTCACAAAAGTAGAATTAAGTGTTTAAAAGAAGCGTTTTTAGCTACCATCACTGTACTCTTGTTCTGTGAAGGTCTTTTTCAAGCAGGAGGAGAGGATCACGAACAGCCGGTCAAAATCTGATTCCAGAAAACTGAATCAACCAATCAAATCTCAGGTTATAATTCCTGGCCACAACAGCCAAAAATATTTTAAATAGCAAGCATAATAGCCAGCAAAAAGAACATCTGAATTTCAGCCTAATTTTCACCATGTATGAGTATAGGTTTTCTTTGTGCAACCACTTCTCCTCATGCCTGTGAGTGAGTTGAAAATGACTCCTCCTCAAATATCAAATGAATGATGGCCCAGTTCTATCCCACAATTACTACTTTCTTCCAGTTCTCATACTGCCGAGGAATGAAAGCAACATCTTTGACCAAATCCAGGTGCCAGAACACAAACACAATTTAACCCATGCAAATTATACTTACAACATGGTTTAATGAAGACTGAACTGTGGCTGAGATTTGGACCAAATTATACTTGAGTTACAGTTTAATTTGGTTTTAGGTTGTGGCTGTGTTCTGGCACCTGGATTCAAACAAAATCATCACAGTCATCCCACAGCTGAATATGGGTTAAATGAAAGTAGTGAACTAGTTTCCCTCATTTTAAATGAAATTTAAAATGTTTCTGTTAAGTGATTTTGAGCAGGATATTTGTGTCTGCAATCCATGATAAGGATGTCACCATATTGACCACTTTCAGAGTTATTGTCTTTGTATAAGATTTATTATAACTACAAAAAATAAAAACGATTACAAATAAATAAGTGAATACACATAAGGGCAAATGCAGTTCATAAGTCTTCAGTGTGTGCACCTCAGTTCCAAAGTGAATGCAACTATCACATGAAGGATGAGACACTGACACCATATGTCAAGTGATATAACATTTCCAACTAAGAGGAATCAGAGTGCTGTTCATTGTTCGTTACCTTTTTGTTGGCTTCTGTGCTAGTTCTAATGTACCTGTACAAGTATTTCCAAATTCATGCCAATGAATTCCCACACTGCACATTTTCCCTGGTTTATCATGAGGTCATAAAGAGGTCACAATCCTGTATAATCTGCTTCTCAAAAACATTACTCATTGGCTTATCTGCTGAGTGTCTGCTGAGTCACTGTGTGCCAAAGAGCACTCTGACCTTGATTTACACTGGGCTGCCAAAATTAATGGACCAAACTTCCTTCTTCTTTGGTACATTCCAAGTCAGCTAGTTTCACCTCCTAAAACACTAGCCATCCTCTAGCTCCGTCACTAGATGTGTCAGAGATGCATCAAATATATGACAAAATATTAAATCAGACATAGTTAAGTATAAACAAGCCAAAGTTATTTTTACGATTTTATGACAGCAAAGTAAGAAACTGTGGCCAAACAGTTTCCTGTTAGGTCCCATACAACTAACAATGGAAACCACAGACAAATATTACTTGCCTGTGGGTGTGTCCAATTTGCACTTTTGCATAAGGGGACGTCTGAATAACAACAAGTGATAGCAAAAACAGTCCAGCTTGAATGTATTAAAATATGAAAGTTTTTAAAAAAATAACGATAATCAGGTCAGGGAATAGTGACATGTGTCCATAGAAAGTAGTACGAAAGGAAATGAAGGGTGTGCAGCTGGATGTTAACAGATATGGTGCAGACATTGGTGATACAATTAAATATTAGATGTCACACACAGGGGTCATGCAGGACCAGAAGACAAAAGAAAGCCAGAAGACAAATGATAGCATTACCCAAGTAAGTGTTAGCATTTACCAGGAAATATTAAAATAATATAATTATTCCAATTCAACCATACCGATTTTGAGCAGGTAAGAATTAAATAAAATTTCAGCTAATTCAGGTGTCAAAAAACTATATGCATTGGTCTTGATTAGCCAATATAAAAACTGTAAAGTGAAGTGTAAATCTTGAAACGGCTAACAGTGGCGTAGGCCCATAAACAATGCTCTAAGAGAGTGAATATATGTGAAATGGATTACAGAGGAAGAGAAAATAAGCATTGACAGGAACATGAAGCTATCATTCGCACAACGGAGAATTATGAATTATTGCTGTTCCTCAGGTACCCGAGAGACACACAGAGAAGTGCTGTCTGAGGCTCAAAACATACAAGTGGCAAGTCCCTAAAACGATCACATGACTAATAAAAGACACAAAGAAAATAGAGAGATATAAAGTGCTGTGGTCACATAGTAAAAAACTTGTGTAAACCATAAATTAATCAGCGTTACAAAAAATCTCATTCCGTTTCTCTTCGGTGAACATATTTTCTGTCATGTAGTAGAGCATGTACAAAATGAACAAAAGACCATGGTGGATGGATACACAGTACCCACCTGCATGCTTGCTGACGCATGCACTTTCCTCATCCTATTAGCATTACCTTCAGGTATTTTAGGAACAACATGTGTTGAAATCACTTAAAGCATTTGTAATCAAGTTTAGTCCTCTTTGGTCTGGTGATATCACACCAAGGGCTGCATCAAAGCCCCGAAACAAAGAGACATTTGATATTCTCTGTGCACATATCAAAGTAAGACAGACTGATGCTTCTAAAATACCTGCATATGTGCAAATAATTCATGTAAAACAAATTCACTACATGCAAAAATGTTAGTGTCTCACTGAACAAGAACATTTCATCACGGACAGTCAGAGAACTGGCAGCAAGGTATCCATATCCACGTCTGAAGTGGAAGCTTAAAACTTTAAAATATCTTTGATATCTTTAAGAGCTGTGACTTTCATGGTATCATTGGGTCTTGCTTGACACCATGTTCTCTGGCTCCACATTCAGGTCAGTTGGACAACCGTAGCATATGATCTGAGTGTATCTGGTGATGGTGGCTGGCACAGCAGATAGACACACACACACACACACACACACATACAGACACAGAGCAGGAGAACATATGAGAGAGAGAGAGAGAGAGAGAGAGAGAGAGAGAGAGAGAGAGAGAGAGAGAGAGAGAGAGAGAGAGAGAGAGGGGGGGGGGGAGGAAAGAAGATACAGAGTTAACAGAGATCTTAAATAATCAAGACCACGGGGACATGTACACTGCTACTTGGAACTATGACTACTGAGAACTAGAGACTGATGGTCTCTGGTTACATTGTGTTCAGTGCACAGGTTTTTTATTTTATGCAGATATAAAGGCTCAAGATATTTTTACCTTCTAAATAACTTTGATCAAGATGTTTCAACCATGTGAATACTTCACTCTAAATGTCTAAATTAAAGCATTGGTATTAATGTCTAAGCAGCCATATTGCTTGGAAATGTGCCACCTCTTATGGTACAGGACTACAGATGACTGAAATCCAGATCAATGCACTCCGGGCTGCAATGTTCAGATCTTAGACAGCACCACTTTCATTCAGTTTGCCACTAAACTGGTTTTGGATGCAGGCTCAATAATTTCCTCTTACAGATCTCTAGATTGGCATCAGAGATCACATTACCTCCCTAAACTTTAAGGGTGATGAAATGTGTGTGTATGTAATGAGCAGAATGGCAAACAGTTTAAAGGAGTAAGATCTTTTACACAGACTAATAATTTTAATTTGCAGTAGTGGCAAGGTTTTTGACCAAGGCACAAGGCTACATAAGTCTCTACACCACTTGACTAAAAGAAAGGTAACAAAAACAAAACTGCAAACTGCTAAACCACTGCAAACCTTCATCTTATTCCAGAGCACAACACAACTTGCCTTAGATAATACAGTGTCCAAGTGTATTGTAAATCAACAACACGTCAGGATTCTTACCATTTAGCCGTCTGACCCATTTTGGTCTTCTCTCCTCCGGAAGGTAAATACATAAATAATACACAGGCACTCCGGACAGTGAGATGGCTACCCCTATGAGGGAATTGACTGTGTCACTGTAGAGTGGTACGATGACCAAGAACAAACTGCACAGGCAGTAGATAAACGGGAAGAACAGGGTGAGCTGAAGGTAGAGCACAAAAAACAGAACAACCGTGTGGGTTAAACAGCATGACCAACATGTAGAATGTTTAGTCAAATTCTCTCATGTTCACTTAGCCCATAGTGCAGTCATAGTGATGGTGGTTGCAACCAATGGGCATACCTTGACAGGTCTTTTTCTGTCTGGCTGTGTGAAACGAAGGTAGATCAGGCCCACCACAGACAGGCCTACATACAGCCAGTAGCTGAAACTAAAGTAATTAATGAGCTGGAAGACATCTTCCACACAGAGGAAGATCAGTCCCATTACACCCTAAAAAACAGCAACACAAAACCATCACTATTCTTAAAACATTCCTTTTACTCATTCTTTTATGATGATACTCCATTTTTTCTCAAAATTTTCTCAAAATTTGTCTTTAATTTTAAAATGACCGTTTTCAGTGTTATTTTAACTGCAGGTTAATTCTGTGGTTCTTATTCATCTTAATGTCCTTTCTCAACCCGTTCAAAACCTTTTACATTTTTTGTTCTTTTTTCTGTTTGTTTTATTTGCAGATTTATATGAATTTCCAACGTTACATATAAAGGTGCTACATTATTTTTAATTACATATTTATCAATAATCAGTTGCATATGCACTTAATGTCCATTACGATGTATATGACCTGAGTTTCCAAATTAATTAGAACTTGCTGACTGATTTCATTTGAATAACACAGCTTAATGGCACCACCACTTCTTGTAAAGAAGGAATCCAACAAGATTGACAGTGGAAAACCCCAAACAGCAGGAGAAGATGCCTCATGTGGATCATTCAGGTTAGTCAGGTTATACAGCCCCTGAGAGGCCTCAGCAGGAGCATGATAAGCCTCGACAGAAAATTGAAGAAGGTTGCTATGTCATGACAAAATGTTCATGACATATCTCATTAAACTAGCTAACAGAAGCTACCAGTGCCTGGAGAACCTACAATCCTGAACACCTCCTTGAAAACTTCCTTATCATGAATAAGAGACAACACTCAATGCAGATCTTAAGTGAGTGTAAAAATGGCTTCACAGAGAGGCCTGATGAGAACGTTTCCTTATGCTGCAGGATTGTTTCAAGTTTCAAGTTTCAAGTTTGGTTTATTTGTCACATACATAGTCATACACAGTACAACACGCAGTGAAATGGTGGAGAGTGCTCTGTCCAAACTGAGGAAGAGAACCAGGGGTGCATAGAGAAAAAAATATATATACAGATAAATATATATTCTATGTATGTACAAAAATATATTAACAATGTATGTACAATATATGTATATTATGATTATATACACAATGTACAATGTATATGGTTGAGTATATATGTACACAATCTACAGAATGTACAGATCCACACTGGGCCAGTGTGTCATGATCAGAATAGTACATAAATGAACATTTAACACTGTTATTGACTGAGGAAACAAGGATCCACCACTAGATCAGAATCAGGATATTTTTCTGTGCAATTAGAAAAGTGAGACAGGAGAGAAAACCAAAGATCCGACAACCACAAAAACACAAGTGCTTCCAAATCCCATTGGAGGAGCATTTGTCACAGTGTTCACCCAAAGAAAAGTAGGTCCTCATTCTTGAAGAGCTAGGCTCAAATGGGATTTGTGGCATGTACCATGTGGTAAGAACACATAGAAACTTCAACAAGGAGAAGAGGACACGACATTGTGAGAAACATTATGGCTTCTGAACATGGTGCCAGCAAAAGAAGTTGTGCTCCTGGAGATGAAAGAGAAGGGGAGGGCGAGCAAAGCTAGACTAGTAAACCTAGACTCACAGCCTCCTCAAATGCTAATCACCTGGAGGCTGGCTATAGTCTGCAGGAACGCATGGGACACCAATCACTAAACTCCAAGTGGAACCAGAAACCGTCATTATGTACCTGGTCACCTGTCCATTACCATACACACCCTTCTGTGTGAAGTCCTCAACAATTGAGCAGCAAGCAAAAAAATCCTGCAAAGCGCAATGCGAAAGGCGGAAGCAGAGGTTATACTCACGTTAAAGAGGAGAGCCGGGATGGGTGTGTAACGCTTGGCATGGATCAGACTTAGGCTGTTTGGCAGGTGCCCTTCTCGTGCCCCCACAAAGAACAACCTGTCACAAGAAGGCAGCGTATGATAATCTTATGGATGGAGACCTTATTTGTTCCTGTGATATACAATAATAGATTATACAAAAATAGATTAAATTATGAAAATGAGGCCAAATGTTCAGTTATTTCTCTCTACTTCTAGTAATTTATTTTTTTTAAGTTTTGGAACAATGGCATATTTTATGCCCTTATACTCCAATTCTAGATTATCACAATTATTCATAGCAAAAAGTATAAGTCAGTTAAAGTAATAGAAAAGTATTGCAGTAGTGTAAGTATTGAGTAGTACTGTCTGCCACACATTTAGCCCACTAAACCTGCAATCACTGCAATCCTCCCCCATTAAGGCACTGAAGTCACCTGAAGTCACCAATTGAACACAAAAAGTCCTACTATTTTATAACAGCAATACACATATGCCCACATACTGTACTTCGCATTTGATTTAAAGTGTGTGTGTAACCTTCCTTTAATGTCCCAAGACTATATATATATATATATATATATATATATATATATATATATATATATATATATATATATATATATATATAATATACAACAGATATAAGTATTAGATTAGACTCTTAGATCATGTGATATGGTTCAGATAATCTAGGAGGCATTTGAATAATTCTGGGGCAAATTTGAATATTTCAATCCCAGAAGCATTAACACTAGTGTTTACCTTGAGGCAGAAATGACAGAAGCATTAAGTCCTCCATAGCAGGACATAGCAACAGCAATGGAAATAATCCAGCTCATGGGCCCCAGTACCTGATTCCCGAAGGTCTGCAGAGGGAGATGAAGGCTTTTTTGAGGGAATGTAGCTTTCACCTGCTCAGTTAACTATGAAGTTCGTTAAAGGCTGGCCTGGCACGTACCACAGCAACTGCATCACTAGCCATGAATGAGGGCATATCCAGTACCACATAGTATGCCACGTTTGTCAGCAGGTAGATTATGGTCACTATCGGCATAGAGATGGCAATGGCTAGAGGCAAATTCCTGTATGCAAAAGCAAAAAACTAACAAAAAATCATATTTCAATGAAATGGACATCTGACAGTACCCCTAACATGAAATCTGAAACTGCCAAGTAATATTTATTCATCATTCTGCATGTACATCAAATAAGGTTTACCTCTGACATGTCAGTGGTCATTTTTTTATATGAGGATAAAGGGCATTTCATCACCTCTCCATTCATTCTGCATGTGTGAGCTGATTACTAATGTTAATGTTCATCAATATTACAGCACAACAATCCCAGCTGTAACAGTCAGGGCAGACCTCCATTGCCGATGCTAACCCACCTCTCCGGGTTGACAATCTCCTCAGTGACGAAGTTGAGGGTGTCCCAGCCGGAGTAGGAGAAAAGGGCTGAATAGAGAGCCAGGGCAACACTCCCCGCCTCCGCTGAGGAGCCCTCAAATGGGCTCTCAAAGTTCTGAGCTTCTCCTATGGCACGCATGAAGAAACAGATGAAAACAGCAAGAGGAAAACCTGTCAGAAACTTTTTAAATATCTTCGAGTATTGTGATTGTTTTATTTGGGGTGGGGGCTGTACAGAACTCTGTAAAATCTTCTGTGTTATTTTTTCAAAACCAACATCTTAAAACATGGGTGTTCAATCCATTTCCAGTGGTGATGCTACCAGTTGACACAACCTTTTAAAATTGTATGCTGGTAAACCAGATGTTGTGGTATAGAATAGCATGGACAATGATTAGCAATGCATGATGGGTCATTTAGGTGTAAGGTGTAGTGGGATCTAGACATAATCCCTGCACTGGTACCAGTGTTTACCTCTAATTATTTTCATGATGCCAATTGCAATGATGAGGATGAGGGACATGATCTTGGCATAAGTGAAGACATCCTGGACCAGAGTTCCCCACTTCACGTAGGCACAGTTTATGAAGATCAACAAACCTGGACCGAAAAACAGCAGGGGGGAAAAACAAAATAAAATTCTCATGGCAAGTTGCAAGTTACAGTAGTTTTGAAGAATGCTCTTCTTTCCTGCTTTAAGTCATCTTATGGAAGCAGCTGACCTTGCACTTGGGTTTTCCTAATGCTGGGACCATCTGAAATGTTACAGAACTTGCCCCAGCCCTGGCAGAGTGCATTTGCTTCTGTGATGCAAGGCTTCAGTTATCAAAGTTGGCACCTACTTCAGAATGTTCACAGGCATGTTTTGGGTGTGTGTGTGTGTGCTTGTGTGCAGTGTTCAGACAAGCTGCACTTATGAGGCATGGTGTGGTGGATGGCTGCAGTTTGTGAGCCAGCCAACAGCCCATGTTTACAGAGACGAGCTTAGCTGCGAGTTATTTTGAGACTCTATCAATGAGATGACAGCAGTTAAGGAACACTTGTGAACACCATGGGTTAACCTCTGTTAGAGAAACAAAAAACACCACACTCACCTACCCATGACTTTCCCAACACAAGAAAGCTGATATATAATTTATAATTTTGACTAAAGCAAAGTCATTATAAACACACACACACACACACACACACACACACACACACACACACACACACACACACACACACACACTTTAAAATGTGCAAACACTTTAAAATTCTATAATTATTTAGGCATTACCCAGATATCATCCAGTAATTCGAATTATTCAACTGTCTGTAGCTCTGTAGCTGGTAATAACACTAGCAAGTATGCTAGTTTGGGCAAGTGTGTAATGATATTCTGGCCCAGCGGAACTTGGCTCAGTAACAGCCACCAAAAAACATTCTGCTCCTCCCATCAGGTGTCATGGTTTTGAACCCTGATAGCCAGAAATACATGGGTATGGGGAAACTCTGGTAAGTGCCCAGACAGACACAAGGTGTGTGATAGGAACTTTCCAATGCAATAGGAACTTTCCAGTGTCCTCAAGAGGGACTTACCCATAGTGTGCTGGGCAGGGCAACCTCCCTCTCCACTCCCTGAATATCTTTGATATAACTGAACAATCTTTGATCTAATTCCAAATTGGTGTCTAGAGACACAAGGTAACAGTCAGTGCAGCTTAAATGATTAGTCATAAATCCTCTTCTCTCTGAATTTGAAAGTAATCAGAAGCAAAACATTTTTTCTTCTTCAAAACAGTTTTGTTTTTGTTTTTTTTGTTTTTTTTTTAGCTGAAGTGACGTTTTCTTCAGATAACATAAGTCAACTAAAAATGCCTTTTTAGGGAATCTCTAACAGCCTCTAATGGGGTGAGCAGAAAAGCATGAAATTCCTTCAGAAATTTTAACCAGTGAGTAAAAGCATGCAGTGAATGCCTGGCCCGTTACAGGAAGCCACTGGACGTCTCCAACTCAGCCTCACATTCAGCTTTCATTCATTCAATAAAATTCCATGGCTCTCTCACCCTGTAGTATGTTTGGACTTACAAAAACATCATGCAGATTCAGCAACTTGCAGGGGAAGACCCTCCACAGCTGCCTATCCAAACACAAATCCCCTCCACACACAATGTCCTGCTCATGTTTCTTTCCACTCCGAGGACTCACAGAGGCAGGCAGCGGCGATAAGTCGCACGGCGTCATAGGGCGGCTGGCATGTGGGGTAGAGCGTCTCCACCAGGTAGTTGGCGAAAGTCAAGGCGATGACGGCCTGGCTGGCTGGCTCCACCAGAAGGATGGAGGTCCACAGGCGGATGAAGGCCAAGAAGCCTCCGAAAGCCTCCAGGATATAGGCATAGCTGGCCCCCGACTTGGTGATGGTGGTGCCCAGCTCCGCATAGCACAGGGCACCAACCACTGAGAACATGCCGCCTACGGCCCAGATGACAAGAGACAGCCCGTAGGAGGCGCTGTAGAGCAGCACACCTTTGGGTGACACAAAGATGCCTGAGCCAATCATGTTGCCCACAATGAGGCAGATGCCATTGACGAGGGAGATTTCCCGACGCATGACCATCTTCTCTCCCTGCCTGTCTGGATCGGAGGCAGCGTCCACAGGTGCCTTCAGGTCCACGTCCGAGTCCTTCCGAGGGCGGCAACAAAGTGCTCGTCTCACAGCTAGCAACTTCTGTTTCATGCTGATCAAACAAAGGAGATTCAATACAAACCAAGATGGCTTATTCCACATTTACAGCTGTGAGAGTAGGATGATCAGACTATTATGAATATACAAAACATGTAAGGAACCAGATTAAAGGACAGCTTCTGACCTATATTATCTTTTTTTTTGCACAGAAAGTATGAAAACACATTGAAACGTTGTATCACAGGTGTATTGGTAAACAGAACCTTTTACTACTTACATAGTAAATATATCCTGCTATGATTTACCCAAAACAATTGAGCATTTTCATGAATGATGGCATAGTAAGCACTCACAGGTAAAGTAGTACCTTATTAAACATTTTGAAATCAAAACTAGGGTTAGTTTTTAAATACAAAGTGAACATCTGAACCAAATACCAGGCTGAGCAATAAAAATTTCACCTATTTCAGATTTAATGTGTCAACATTTTCTACTGCAGATGAGTCTGCTGACCACATAAAATTATTCAAAAACATTTTTCAGGCCCTCAGTCTGGGGTAGATATCACACTAAGGCACAACAAGTAACCATAACAAAATTTAAATTGCATACTATACCTTTAATGTGCTTTGATGCACTACAGTAGACAAAACTATTTGTTGGTGACTAGAAGAGTAATGAGTTGTGCAATTAAGTTCTTCCTCAAGATATCCAGATCTAGCAGTGGACTGAAGAGTGTCGCAATCCCAGACGACAGAGAGATTCTGAGGTGTTTTTCCCAAACAGAGGACAGTTGGCTTCTCGAGTTTCGCAGTCTATTTCTGGAAATCTGTGGAGAGGGAGAGAGAGAGAACCCTCCTACTTTGAAAGTGCTGACCACTGGGTTCACTGTTCAGCCAAAACACTGTATTTTACACATTCTAATAAATATGTTACTTAAAAACATATTTCATATTCAAAATTTCTATAAATTCTCTGCCCTTAGGCTTTTATGGAGGGGAAGGAACCTTAATTCCTGTTCAACATCAATCTTTTAGACATTAATTTGAACAACAACTTTTCATTTAACATGTTTACTGTGATGCATGTTTGTAGAAATAGTGATACATACATTCTTTGGAATGACTACAGGAAATTTTAAAAATGTTTTTTAATAACCTTATTAAGAAGGAGTGTGTGTTTAATTCCTACTCCAACATTTGTTAAGGAGGGACTGCATGTTGTCACCATAGCCTTCCTTAACACGAGCTGTCTCCTACCAAGAAAGCATGTCGAAATCACTGAGGTCAAGTCTTGTGACACATCAGCTTTAAACAACAAGAGCACTCATGACTGGAAGGAATTTGACACAGTTTAATAACAAAGCTTCAAAAGGTAGTCCTCTTCTGGAGGTTTCTCACCATGTACAGGAATCACATTTATATGGCAAGCAGTTGTAACTTTTATCAGAAATAACATTTTGACTAGTGAAAATTGTGATATAAAGAATTAAATAATGATAAAGAATTAAATGTTTACTAGTAAAAATTTATTTTTTAAAATGTAAAAATAATTTTTTGTCTGTTCTCAACAAATTATAAAAGTACAGCTTGCACTTAATAAATTTTACAACCAAAGAAAGTGAAAGTGCTTCTTACTCCAGGGTGATGTGCACACAACATAAGGCCATAGTGTAGGCAACCGTTAAACTCTAGCAATGGCGACTTAGTTCTATTACAGATTATGAGGAGAGTCAGACTAACTGATAGAAACTTCCAGCAAGGCAGTAATGGAGTTTTGCATAATGTTGGTATTATTGATTCTCTCATTGCTAATCTGTTATTTTGAGAATAATTTGGAATTCACAATTGTTTGAGAGTCTGACTGCATTCTATAACTGCTGATGAGCAACGTTGGTATTTATTTGATTCTCTCATTGTTAATCTGCGTCATACTGAGAGTTATTTGGAAACATTCATGGAATTGTTTAAGAGTCTGACTGCTGGTGTGCCAACTGCTTTATACTCTGCCCAGAGTAGCACAGCTAAGCAACATTCAAGTACCATGAAAGCCTACTGCATAAATTAAAATAATGTAAAATATTTTGGATAGTTCTGTAATTATGTTTTACACATTGTGTTTTGTTTGTATTGGCTATTTCATGGTAAATATACAATTAGATATTTCATAAATAATGATATATTTCATATACAAGCACTAGTGCAAATCTGTATTTCCCAGCTATCTAATTTAATTACAGGAAAAATTACAAAAAGTCCGTTTTTGAGACATCTCCTAGTAGAAGATGTGCTCCCAGTTGTCCAAAAACCTATATTTTACTTAAGAATATTATTTTTCTTAAATTGTCAAGTGTCCTGACTATGACAGTATCAATAAAGTGCCAGCACAATAGTGTGTTTTTTCAGCCACACTAGTTTGAGGGTTTGAGTGCCAGGTCCATTGTCAGTGTAGTGAGAGCATGGTTGCCAGACAACTTTCTCCAGCTGACAAAATGAAAGGTTCTTGAAGAACCAAATATTAACTACCATAAATGAATGGCATTATCTTAACATAAGAAGTATACATTAACTCTCAGACATTTTATTATGAAAGATTCAAATTTCTATGATAGCTGCAGACTTGGCAACACCTTGGATCTTTGGAGACACTCCCACAGAGAGTGACAAAGGGCCACCATTGGACAGATTTAAACAGATGATTCACTGGCTCATTTGAATAAATTTCAACTAGTAAAAATTAATTTTTTTACATGTAAGAATTCAATTTTTATATGTATGAATGTAATTATTTAATGTAAAAATAAAATGTTTGATCTCAAGAATTGAATTCTTACATGTAGAAATTTACTTTGTGATATAAAAAATGTCATTTTTGATATAAAAAATCAAGTTCAAGTTCAAAGATCAAAGTTTATTTGTCATGTACATAGTCATACATGGTATAACTGACAGTGAAATGCTTTTGGCAACTGCTGTGTCTGAGCCAAGGAGTGATACAGGGAAATGGATGCAGTTTGGTGAAAAAATAAATGTTATGATGGATGAAGAGGGAATGTATAATATGCGTATATACAATGTACAAAAATGTAATTCTTAGTAGTAAAATGTAATTCATACATGTATAAAATTAAATGTAATTAATTTTTAAAAATTTATTTATAAAAATAAATTTAAATTTTTTCTTCATTGTTGATCATAGTAACCCATGTGAACCCTTTGGGTTACTATGAGGCTTACAAATTTGTTATATATATATATATATATATATATATATATATATATATATATATATATATATATATATATATATATCTAAGAGTCAGACACAACTGAATGGTTGAGCAAACCCCCCCCCCCCCCCCCCCAAAAAAAATCTATGTTTTGCTCAACCATTCAGTTGTGTTCGACTCTTGGATACTCTGTAGGCCAGCCGCCTCCGTGCTTCCCTGTTCTTCACAGCTTTATTTAGTTGCTTGATGTTCAGTCCTGTGTCCTGCCTGATGATATCCAGCCAATGGCACCTTGGTCTTCCTTGTTTCTTCTACCACTGACCATTCCGAGTAGCATCTCCTTTTCCAGCGAATTTCTTCTTATAATGTGTCCAAAATTTGTCAGTTTCTGTTTGGTGATCTTGCCTTCCAGGGACACCTCTAGGTTGATATGTTCCAGAACAGCTTTATTGGCAACTCTAGCTTTCCATAGGATTCGTAAGAGTTTTCTCCAGCACCACAGCTCGAAGGCGTCAATTTTTCTTCTGTCTGCTTTTGTCAGTGTCCACGTCTCACAGCCATACGTCGCAATTGGGAGCACGATGGCTGTAATCAGCCTTTGCTTGATGGTGACCGCGAAATCCTGGCATTTCCATATTTGGTCTATGTTCACCATGGCCGCACACACCAGTGCTAATCGATGCTTGATCTCTGCTGTCGAGCCTCCACTGTGATTGATGAGGGACCCAAGGAATATGAAGCTATCGACCACTTCTATTTCTTCATTGTTGATCTTTATGTTGACTTCCTTGTCAGCAGTGCTCATGAGCTTGGTCTTCTTGATGTTCAGCTGAAGTCCCATCTTCTCGATTTCTTCTTTCAGCTGCAGGATCAGCTTCTTGAGGTCCTTCTCGTTCTCTGCCAAGAGGGTCGTATTGCCTGCATATCTCAGATTGCTGATGCTTCTTCCACCTACTTTCACCCCAATGCTCCAATTGTCTAAGTCCAGCTTCCTCATGATCACTTTCGCGTAGAGGTTGAAAAGGAGAGACTATGCACCCTTGTATTGTGCCCCTTTTGATCTTGAACCACTCCGTGTCCCCATACCTGGTTCGCGCTGTGGCTTCTTGATCCTCGTAGAGTGACCTGATCAAACTGATCAGTTGCGTTAGCACTCCTACCTCTCTCAGTGCTACCCAAAGCTTGTCATCCTCAATGCAGTCGAAAGGCTTGGTGTGGACAATGAATCACAGGTAGAGTTTCTTCTGGTACTCCCTTGCCTTTTCCATGATCCATCTCAGATTTGCAATGTGGTCAAGGGCCCCTCTGCCCTTGCGGAATCCAGCTTGGACATCAGGAAGTTCTTGACCAAGGATGTTGCCCAAGGTCTTTAGACCTTCGATGATCTTCACACCTTGCTGGCATGAGGGATCAGGTCAATTGTTCTAGAGTTGGCACAATTCCTGGTGTCTCCCTTCCTAAGCAGTGGGATGAAATCTGATCTTTTCCAGTCCTTTGGCCATGTACAGGTCCTCCTCCATCTTCTGGCATAGTGTTGTCAGTGCAGCTTTTTGGAACTAGTTTGAGCAGCTGAGCAGGGATTCCATCGATGCCAGGTGCTTTGTTGTTTGGCAGTTGCCTCAGTGTCCACTCCACTTCACTTTCCAAAAGGTCTGGTTCCAGTTCCTCTTGGCCATTAAGTTCCTCTGAGTAGTCAGTCCTAGTGCCAGTGTATAGTTCCCCTCCCTCCCTCTCTCTCTCTCTCTCTCTCTCTCTCTGTCTGTCTCTCTTTCTCTCTCTCTCTCTCTTTGGGTCTCATTGGACACTCTCTTGTCAGAATGCTTTTGAATTAATAATTGAAAAACACAGCACCTGATCTAAGCTTTGCAAACTATATATATATATATATATATTACATTACACACACACACATACACACATACACACACATACACACACACTCCACACTACAGGACTGGGGGCAGCTTTATATCAAGAGCAGGATGGACACTCATGTGTAATTGCATATGCCAGTAGAGGACTGTCCAGCACAAAAGTTGGAATTTTTGGCCTTGAAAAGGGCAGTTGTTGAGATATTCCATGATTACCTGTATGGGACCAACTGACATGATTACCTGTATGGGACCAACTGACAACTGTCCTTACATCAGAAAAGCTGGATGCTCCAAGTTATCGTTAGTTAGCTGCCTTGTCAACTTTATAGGGCTGTAAAGCACATCCATGATGCTGACTGTCTTTCACCATGACCTCACCTTCAGCTGATCAATGACCTTGTTTCACAAGAAGAATACAAGAGAATAAAACATTTTACGTCACATAATTTAGCATCATCAGCACATACATTTGTCCTCTCTACTGATGCAGTCTTAGCTATCTACAACAAGCATCTCCTCAGCACTACTAATGATGATGCCTCTCCTGTCACATTAGTAGAATCACTTGCACTCCATCTAAGAGCTGTACCTGATGACCTTGAATGTGCTGACGGAAGTCTAACAGTACCTACCTTTACCCAGGATGAGATCTTAAGACATCATCCTGGGTAAAGGAAAAGTAATATCCATAATTGAGAGAGGAGAACACCCTCCACATTATTCCAGTGTTGAATGTGCACTTCTCAAATTACTGGTGCAAGAATGACATCATCTTGAGTTAAAGAAGGGCATTCTGTACTTAAACCACCAGTGTGACACTCAACCTGTTTGTCAGCTTGTACTACCTGAAGTGTTAAGATCAGATGTTTTCAAGTCTTCTTGGTGATATGGGATATTTGGGAAGTGAACACACTCCTGACTTGGTCAGATCTAGATTTTACTGGTAAAAAGTGGCTTCAGATATTGAAATGAAAGTGAAATCTTGCAGGCAATGTGCAAGACCAATGGTCTGTATGGACTATGTGTCTTTAAAGCCTGATAGCCATAACACCAAGGACATCCTTGTAATTACAGACCATTTTACAAAGTATGCAGTAGCCATGCCTACTAGAGATCAAAAAGCCAGTACAGTCGCAAAATGCCTATGGGAACAGTTCCTGGTACATTATGGTTTTCCAGAAAAACTCCACAGTAATCAAGGCAGAGATTTTGACTTTGATCACAGTTGATCAAACAACTTTGTGCCCTCATATGTACTTGGAAGGTGGGAACTAGTCCTCATCATCCAAGAGGAAGCCATGTTGAGAGGTATAACAGAACACTCCTCAGTATGTTAGGTACACTCGAAGACACGGGACAAAAGCCAGTGGCATGATTTTGTCAATCCCCTTACCCATGCTTACAACTGCACTAAAAATGAAGTCACTGGATACTCACCATATGAATTCATGGTGGCATGAAACCTAGGTTACCTATTGATATTGCATTTGGCCTACCAATACACGGTACTGAACTCGCATCCCATTACAGTCCTAGTATGAATTTTAAAATCTCACTTGATGCCAAGCTACCACCTTGCCATGAAGAATGCTCAGAAGGTGGCAGACACACTATCTGCAGACACACTCACTGCTGAAACTGATGATCCTTCTCAGGATGCAACTGAAAAAGGGTCCTGCATGAAGGTCTGAGAGACTCTGTAGAGCTCCAGGATGTTTCCATTGCCTTCAATTTGAGAACCCCCTTATTTCCTTTGCACACACACTACTAGAAGGATTTAACAAAGCAATAGTCTTGCGCTTAATAAGTTAGAAAGTCATGCAGTCTTGAAAATTTAAGCATTCCGACTTGTAGGAGCACATAATTGGACTCGTTTATTTAAGGGGTAACCCATTTGAACCTTTTGGGTTACTATGAGACTTACAAATTTCTTATATTTCTATATCTATATAAAGAGACAGATACTAAATTTATTATTCATTTTTATTATTATAAGGGTATTTGAACTTTTATTTTACATTGCACTGTAAATCCATTTCATATCCTGTAGAGGGTGAAATTTTATTTCCTTTTTCCAGTTTCAACATCGAGAAGGCTGAACATTTAGGAGAATCTGCATATGAAAATGAATTAATCCACTGGAATCCAATAGAAATATTCAGTTAATCTTTGAAGAAAAAGGTTTTTTTTAAGTTAGTTATTGTTGTTATTGCTCTAGAGGAGTGGGTAATTTTGTTTTGACCTAGCAAATGTAGAGGCGGTTCTTTATTTAGGATATGTGGACGTTGAAGTTGGTGTCTCTAAAAAGCTTCTCAAATCTGAGCCTTAATGACTACTCTAGCTTTAATTGTTCCTCACACCTGATCCAGTAGTAGGTTTCCTGTCCTAGTGGGCACAAACATGCTTAATGTGCTATATGATGAACATTGTGGCAAAAGTTACTTATTGTTATTATTGCTCTAGAGGAGTGGATGATTTTCTTTTAACTAAGTTTCCACAAACTCCGATTGTTTTTTTTTTTTGTTATTTGTGTGTGTGTGTGTGTGCGTACGTACAATTTGAACTTGGATGGCGAGTCAGTCCCACTGGACACTGGAACACATGTACGCAACAAAAGAGGGATCCGGAACTATTACTTTATCAAGGACAGTTCAGCTAAAAGAGACTCAGAAAAGCACAAACACTGGTTCACACTACTCGGGTAGGTGTGGGCCCTATATTGGCTTCAAGGATTTTTTATTTCCTTTTCTCCTTTCTCGCTGTACTGGGATAAATCCATCAAGTGACATCCATCATGTAGTAAGTCCACATTCATTCCCCATATAAATTATTGGTTTTCTGAACTGTCTCCCCCTCCTCAGAACCTAGTAAATACTAGTGTGTTGCAAGTAGCATTCATTCCTACCGCTACAGCTCCATTCATTCTGTATGTGAGCTGATTACTAATGCTAATGTTCATCATTATTACAGCACAACAATCCTAGTTGTTTGAAGTTTGTTTTGTGGCTCATCACATTTTATGAGTAGACTTTTATACAGTTACATTGGCTTATTCAGTGGTTGTGTCTTGCAGCACACAGTACAACTTTGTGGTTTGTGTGCGTACATACCTGATGTATATGTATGGTATTCTGTGTGGATTATTTGGGTTTGAGGAGTGTGTGTAGTTTTTCAGTCAAAAGTGATTTATTTTTGCAGGTGTAACGTTTTGAGAATAGTTTGTATGGTTAAGCAGTTTGAGTTTTAGTTTTGGGAAATATGTGTAATGATCTGGGACATGTCTATAAACAATCAGAAAAAAACTGCAGGACAAAGTACCATATGCTATTCATACAACTGTTTTCATGATGACAGCTGCAATAACGAGGATGAGGGACATGATCTTAGCATCAGTGAAATTGTCCTGGACCAGAGTTCCCCACATCACATAGGCACAGTTTATGAAGATTATTATTAGTTACATTTATATTCTCAACGTCAAGATCACTTTACAAATTATGCCCCCCCAAACAAACCTGGACTGAAAAACAGGCGCCCAGGGGGAAAAAAAAAAACAATAAATGAAAATAAGGCTCATTGTGAGTTGCATATTTCTTGTAGTTTTGAAGAAAATTCTTCTTGCGTGCCTGAAGTCGTCTTATGGAAGCAGCTGGTCTCGCACTTGGGTTTTCTTAATGCTGGGATTATCTGAATTGTCAAAGCTATTACAGAACTTGTCCAAGATCTGGAAAAGTGTTTTCTTCTGTGATACAAGGCTTCCATTAACAAAGTTGGCCACCAGCCCATGTGTATAGTGCTGAGCTTAGCTCTGAGTTATCTTGAGACTCCATCAATGAGATTACACTTAAGGACCACTCGTGAACACAATGGGTTAACTTCTGTTAAAGATACAAAAACCACCACACTCACCCAACCCTTATCCATGACTTCCTCAACACAGGACAGCTGGTATATACCTTATCGGTTTGTAGACACTTATGAAACTCCTGAGAAATTCTGAGTTGCGAATAATCATGAATAAATAATCAAATCATTATTATGCACGTGGGGGTATATGGGCATACGCTATATCACAATATTGTGGACAGCTCAAAATATCATTAATGCATTTTAAAAAGATGCTTATTTTTCCAGAGACTCAAAGCAGTCCTGGTAACATGCACTGCTCTGTAGCACTCTGATCACGTCACAGTCCTCTGCTGTGAGAGAGATAGAGAGACAAGCAGCAAAGTTAGCCAACACAAGCAACCCTGTGATAATCACTCAATGCAATTTAGCACACTTAACAGCCACCAGAAAGAGAAAAGAAGATCACCTTGCTCCTCCCTTCAGATGCAACAGGTGTTATGGTTTACAATACATGGGTAAGGGGAACCTCCTTTAACACTGGTAAGTGCCTAGACACATCATGTGTGATAAATTTAGACACAACCCACAATAGGAACTTTCCAGTCTCCTCAAGAGAGATTTACCCATAGTGTGCTGGATTTAACAATAGTATGCTAGGCAGGACAACCTCTCTATCCACTCTCCTTCACCATAAACTAGCTAACTGCTTTCTAGAGGCACAAGATAAGTCAGTAGGCAGCTTAATTTAGCAATCATAAATCCTCCTATCCTAATATTGTTTTTGATAATATTCAGATGTAAAATTGTATCAATGTTTTTTCTTCAGTGTAAAACATAGTATTGTTTTTTTCTGAAGCGACACTTTCTTCCGATAACGGAAGTCAGTGCTAGGCAACTAACGATGGTTTAGTAGGGAATCTAACAGCCTCAGGGTGGATTTTAACCATTGACTAACAGCATGCAGCAAATGCTCGGCCTGTTACAGGAAACCACTGGACGTCCCCACCTCAGCCTCCCACTCAGCTTTCCTTCAGTAAATGAATGAAGCCTCCCACTGGGCTTTCACTCCACGGTTCTCTGACCCTGTAGTATGTTTTGTCTTCCTAAAATGCAGATTCAGCAACTTGCAGGGGAAGACCCTCTACAGCTGCCTATCCAAACACAAATCCCCTCCACACAGAATGTCCTGTTCATGTTTCTTTCCACTCTGTGGACTCAAAGATGCCGAAAACAATGATAAATCGTACAGCAGCCCGTAAGAGGCAATGTAATGCAGCAAAGATGCCTGAGCCCGTCATGTTGCCCACAATGAGGCAGATGCCATTGACGAGGGAGATTTCCCGACGCATGACCATCTTCCCTCCCTGCCTGTCTGAACCAGAGGCAGCGTCCACAGGTGCCTTCAGGTCCACGTCCGAGTCCTTCCGAGGGCGGCAACAAAGCGCTCCTCTCACAGCTAACGACTTCTGTTTCATGCTGATCAAACAAAGGAGATTCAATACAAACCAAGATGGCTTATTCCACATTTACATCTGTGTGCTACTGGATCTTCAAATGTCAATGTTGTAGGCGATTTGTTTAGTTAAAGACCCATGCTGAAGAGTAAGATGATCAGACTATTATGAATGTTGTATAATACATGTAAGGGACCAAATTAAAAGGACAGATCTTGGGATATTTTGTTGTTTTGCACAGAAACAACAAAAATACATTGAACCTTTGTATCACCAGCTGTTTTGGTAAACAGTAACTTTTACTTGATGTGGAAGTTTAAGTGTAACAAAATTTAAATTGCACACTATATCTTTAATACACTAATGCACTGTAATGAACTGCAGTAGACAAAGTTATTTGTTGGTGACAAGAAGAGAGTGATGTGTTGGCCAATTTAGTTTTTCCTCTAAATATCCAGATCTAGCGGTGGCCTGAGGGGTGTTGCAATCACAAACAGTGAGATTCTGTGGTCTTTTTCCAAAGAGAGGACAGTTGGCTTCTTGAGTTCCCATTTCCAGAGACCCCGGGGGCAAGGGGGGGGGGGGCAACACTTCATTTGTTAACTGTATTTTACTCTATCTAATAAATATGGTAATTTAAAAACGGATTTAAAAAAAGTCTCTGCCCTGAGGCTTTTATGGAGGGGAAGGAACCCTAAGGAACCTTTCTGTTCAAGTTAGATTTTAGACAATTTTAAACAATAACCTTTAACACGTTTACTATCAAGCATTGGTGTAGAAATAGTGATACATACATTCTTTGGAATGACTACAGGAAATAAAAGAAAAGAAATAAAAAAGGTTTTTAATTGCCTAATTAAGAAGCAGTGTATGTTTAATACACTTGTAAGGGAGAGACTGCATGGCCTCATTTAGCTTTCCACAAGACAACCTGTACCCTACCAACGAAGGCATGTTGAAATCACTGAGGTCAAGACTTGTGACGCATCAGCTTTACACAAGAACACTCGCAACTGGAAGGAATGACACATTTTAATAACAACTTGAAAAGGTAGTCCTCATCTGGAGGTTCCTCACCATGTACAGAAATCACATTTCTGACAACTGTACACTGCTACATGGGTTATACAGTATTTGTGATGTGCACATGGTTATGGATGAGCACAGCTTCTAGCCTTACAGACAAAAGGTGGGAGATGTCTTCAGCCAACTGAAGATATGGCACTTCTATGAAGTTTATAACTACAAGGCAAAGGGATGATGTCACTATGACAACAGTAACCAATCATCTGCATTTTACATATTAAGGCAATGGACAATTCCCCCAGAATGTGTTTGGTAATGAGTGCGAATTTCCAGGCTGTGAATCTGATAATGTGGTATGATGTTCTGATGAGCAGGTCTATAAAAGGCATATATTCCTACCACGCTGCATCAGTCATAGGAATTGGCACAGTACTTTGCACAATGAAATAACTTAAATTATAAGCCAGTTCAGGAGAAACACAACCCAAGTGACTTTCATGGTAATGTCTAGTGCAGTCTACCCACACACACACACAAATTTGAAACATTTCATCTTTGCCATAAATACAAAACACAAATCATGGGCTGCATACAAAACAGTTCCAATAGCAGAAGGGTCAATATATCACATTCATTTCTCCAAGTGTAACCTATTGCAATATACAGGAAGGGATCTGCAGTTTGCAGTGTAAAAACGGACTTTAAGCCCATCTGGTTTCCTGCCTCATGGAGACCGCCGCAAAACTAACAGCTATTTAAGTGTAACAGCTATTAAGATGCAGTCCAGTAGGTAAGGCTGCTCCTTCCTAGAAGTCTAAATAAAAAAGCAGAAGACTCTGAGCCAGTAAGGCAAGGAGTTTTCACTTCCTTTAGCTCTATATAGCCAAGGCATAGACATAACTACAGTCAACTCCAGAATTATGGGCAGCTCTGGGGAAACTGCACCAAAAAAAATCCTATAAAACAAATAACACGTGTAATTAAAATATTCATCAAGAAAGATCAAATAGAACTGATTTCTATAAGAAGGGTTTATTTTCAGAAAAAAATAATAAATCAATGTGTTCTTTAAAAAACATGGGACAAAATTTGCTGGTATAAAAATCTAAAATGGGTAATTTCCCCCAAAGATGCCATTCTTAATTGCTCCTAGTTTGCAGGAACTGCACTGTTGTGACAGTTTGCTAGGGCGTAAATATGAGATGACATCCACTGACAAAATCCCTTTGTCAACCATCAACTTGGGCAAAACCAAAGATATCTCAAGTCAAATTAAAAGGTTGTGGACTTGCAGATATGTGAATGGTTATTATAAAAATGAACAGTCAGTTGGCATTATTATTAAGCACAACCAGGGTAATAATAAAAATGTTTAAATAGTACATTTTGCTATTTTGCTGCTAGTGCTGTTGTGAAAATTAATGGCATAATGAAGTATTATGGACATTTTAGGTCAAAATCTGTCAGCTTTTGTCAGAAGGCTGAAACTTGGCAGAGAGTGGACCTTTCAGCAAGATAATGACCCCAAACACATCAAAAATCCAGATGGAAATGGGTGTAGGAATACAATCAGTTTTGCAACGGTCCTCTCCAACTCCAGATCTGAACCAAGTTAAAAACCTGTTATGTCCAAACATTTTCTAACCTTGCTAAACATTACGGAAAACAGCTAATTGCTGTTAGCCTTGCCAGGGGAGTCTTCACCATATATTAATAACGGAACACAGTGTAAACAAACAAACACACATCACCTATTAGTTAAGCCTAATATCACTCATTGGATGTGAGGTTTATTTATATTGATTTTAGCTCTTTTTCATGAAGGGAGACAATAATTCTGGAGTTGACTATTGAAAAAATAAATATCGTGGATACAGACAGAACCAAGCAAATCATGTTTTTCCTAAAAGCAGCAGACATAAAAAAAAAAAAAAAAAGAGAACTGACAACTGAAATGATCCACGATCCATTTTGTTCAGTCCAGTGGAATTTTACCAGGCAAAATTTTTTCAGACTGAGTTTTGTCTTGTAATCCATTTGAAGCTCAGGACACAACTACACCCACACAGCCCAAAGCCATAAGCTTCAACTAAAAACATACACACACTGCACCTGGGTATTGTGATGTAAACTTGAACACATTCTACTTTTTCTAAAAAAACAAAACAAAACTCAAACATAAAAGATACCAGTGCAACCAGCCTTAAAGGTTACCAGCCTTTTGGGCACTAAAGTCCAACCATCCCTCATAACTTATTAGAATTAAATTTCCCTCTATAACTGGACATCTATTACACATTGGACATTTTCTAGCGCAAGTGAAATCCAGACCTAAACATCAGACATGGTATTCTCCATCTCGACAGTTGCATAGCTGTCAGGAAAGGTACAAGCCACTGCCCACAGAGCCAAATATTCACTAACCAGCATTTAGTGTGTATAAATCACTCTCACGAGTATACCACAGACTCAGCACTACAACACTTCCCTTTGCTTGTTCGGCTGCTTCAAAAAACAAAAAAAACCAAACAAACAAAAAAAACCCACTAACGGAGAGAGATGGTGATTCGCTTCATCACAGCACTGGGTTTCTGTTTTTGAAGGCATATTAAAGCTGAAGACATGTTCTTATTTCCACCTTACTTTTTAACAGTGCCTCAGACAGAGAGCACATTTGAGCCATGCTGAAAATTCAGAACAGGCAATTTCACCCAAACACCACAGTGAAATCCCAGATCAACTGTGAAAAGCTCACAAGGCTGATAATCAAAATTAGAACCTTCTTCCAAAGCAATAAATATGTCTGAAATCACTTATTATTATGGGGCAGTGTTTCAGGTACTCGACTTGTAATTTAAAGCTTGCCCCACCACCACAAATTTGCCACAGTCGGGCCCCTGAGAAAGGCCCTTAACCCTCAATTGCTCAAGTTGTATTCGGTCATAATTGCAAGTCAGATAAATGCCATAAATCTAAAATGAAAATGCATTATTTACTTATATTACCCTATATGCAAACAGCTGTGAAATGAGCAACAGTCTTTGACAGAGGCCTCTGTCAGCCACTGCCATAATTCTTTCATAACCTCACTACTGAAGAGCCATTTTATACTAAGCTTAAAAGCTTTATTGTGGCTTTGCTATCTTAAGCAAATGTAGAATATGATTTTCCCCCAAATAATTTTAAATTATATTAGTAAAGGCAATTTCAGGAGTGTTAGTACCTGCATTTCACTGGGGTATATATCAGCGGAAGTAGCATTTATTTTTAGTATGCCATCATGATGCATTGTGAAAATGTAGTGAACAAGTGAACAGACATACTGTTCTGAGGTTTTGAACACCTGTTCAAAAAGGCTGAACCGAATATAGTGCACATAACGACAAACAGGGAACAATTTCAGGCACAGCCATCAACCATGTATGATATTCAAAATCATTTACCTACACACAAAACAAAAAAAAAAAGCCATTTCAAGACCGGAAACTAAATTTCAGAAGAATTCAGTTAATATCTGGTTGACTTTTCTGAGGCCTTGTTCAAAAACCTAACTGACCACAATTGACCTTTTTACGAAGTTCATCAGAAAAATAAAAAGGCCTAGTTTGTTGTGAAGGAAAAAAGCCAGATGTCCAGGTTTCTGATTCCCACAGTGTATCAAAGCTACATAAGGGACCTTTGTCCAGTATAGGGGAAAGAAAATCATAACCTTTAAAGAGGAAGACAAGAGCTGCAGGTTTGTAGAGGTTTTCATCAGTATGGCCACACAAGGCTGGAAACCTCCATAAGACAGAAAGATTTCACCCAGTTCGCTTTAACAGATTCTTCTGTCCATTCTATGGCCTCTCATAACAGGAAAAACCACCAGTTTAGATGAACTAATCAGCATGCCAACTGAACTGGAAGGGCTGACTGCTTAGTGGGACAAAGGCTAATGTGAAAAATTCCACCATCTGACAATGCAAGCAATGATGCTTATCCAATTAGCAAAAAGCAGCAAAGCAATTTATGGAAAAAAGAAGTAGACAACTTGAGCCATCTCTCATGGACATCCAGTTGTGAGGTCTCAGAAGTGGGCTCAGAACATGTGGGTGTTGTTGTAAGAAGTGGAGAGGGAGGGAGCACTGGCTGAGGTGTAGGGAGGAGGTGGAGTCACTGTCGGAGAGGTGAGGTCCGGGTAGGGCCGCAGGCCCATCTGCTTGTTCTCCTGGAGCTTGCGCACAACCACTCGGCAGAACTCCTCACTGTGGCGCTCACATGTGTCGAGCAGCTTGCGCACCTTGGCTGTACGGGTCGGCTGGTTGGCCACGAGCTCGTAGTCCTCGCACATGAGGAGCTCGCGAGAGAGCAGTGCATCCAAGCTCTGGTTCAGGCATGCCTCCGTCATCTGCTGCACCACCTCCTCCCGCCGCCAGCCAATCCAGCGCGCGGCTGGGCCCTGGTTGTCCGACGCTGACGGGAAGTCTGAGGACACGAGAGGCAGCCAGGCCACAAAGGTTATGCTCCAATGAGAACAGCAGAATCTTTTAACTCTCCAGCCTACTCAATTATCAAGTGAAATTATCTATAAAATGAACCAGAAGTGCCTTAACTAACAGTTCAGTTAGATTCGTCACGTGACATACCATGTGGGTGTGCCTGCAGGGTGAGTGAGTGAATATTTAGGGGCAGGTCACTCTCAGTCTGAGGGGGGTGGGGTTTCAGGGGGATGTTGAAGTCTGAAACGGGCTGTGCTGTCTGATACTCAGGGTTCAGGTTGTTCTGGCTGCCTTGATCCATAAGGGGCTTTGGGGAGTCCATAGGCAGGGACAGGACAGATGGCAAGGGTCCTCCGCCTAGGACAGAAAAGGTGCGGGGTACAGGTACAAAATATCAACTTTTTTGTGCACCGGAGAGAATTTGGTATTTCAAACCAAGAACCCGCATGGCTTTCAAACACATATAATCCAAATAAAAGTTTTAATATTCTTCCCCCAAGATTCTAAGAGGAACTGAAAACTGGCAAATGGTTTACCTTGGGAGGGATTTGAGATGGTAAGGAAGCCTGGCTGGGACATATCCGTATCCTGGGAAGAACAGGAACCTGATCCGGAGGTAGAGCTGTTGTCCTGTCACATAACCATCACAGAATAGTCAAGCACCAAATAACAATCTAATCCAATCTGGCTCACAACAGAAGCACCAACAGCTTTCACACTGACACAGCAACCCTAATTTAAAAGTGATGGTAACATTTGCATGAAGAAGGCAAACTTCTTGCTGAGATAGTAACCAGATATTCACAACTGTTTGCAAGCAGAAGCATGGAAGATCTGGAGAAAGCATGGAGGAGATGAGGCAAGAAGAATGTCTGGGCAAATATGATGTGGAGACTAACAGGCCATGGTGTGGTGTGCTGCTTCAGACTTTTTCCTTCCATCCTCTTGGAATTAGTCGGCGTCGTTAGTCCGGGGCCCAGTGGCCGCTTGAACTACAGATAAAGTGGAGGGGAACCAAATGGTATTTTGTATTTAGGAACTGTTGAACTTGAACGTCAAGTCATTTGTAGGCCTCTGACTGTATATATTTGTGCTCAGTTTTACTGTACTCATTAAGGCTTGACCAAGGATGAACTCCTTTCTACTTTGTGTCTATATAATTTATTTGTTAGCACTTCATAAAACACTTGGTTCTCAAAAGCATTTGAGACATTTTTTAGAATCTCTCTTTAAACAAATCTAATCATCCAAAGTTCATTTTTTGAAACCTGCTCACCTTTGACCTTTTGACCTCCAGCACAGCCTCCAGGATGTCGATTTCATCAAACCTCCGCAACATGGGCTCCAGCTCTTTGAGACAGTCTGGTGGGCAGAGTCAAGATACACATGACCAAACGCCTTCAAAACGGCACTTAAAACTACAAACCTCTGGCCGCATGAAAGTATGGCAGGAAGTAGGAAGAGGAACCAAATGAACAGAGTTGCTCAACAGTCTAACAGTACAATGGGACACTGAAGAGTGAGAGCATTTCAAACAGGAGGCCCTCCATACAGGGAGGTAAAAATAGGCACACTGCTCTGTAGCTATTACACAACCTACTGCATATAACAGTTCTGAGAAGAAGGCTACAAAATTTAATCGGAGGCCAAATATGAGCCAAATTAGATTAAGTTCCCATAGGGAGTGGTGTTTGAAAGGTCTGGATGGGTACAGTAAGGCATGGGAGCGTTAAATGCTCCCTTGGTCGGCTCTCATGGAAAAATGGCTAAAGATAAAGGTGAGGTCAGGCTCTCACTGAGGAAGGATGGACGTTCGTCTGGGTTGGCGGTCCAGCCGCAGGTCATTATGTTGATGAGGGTCTCCCTGCTAGGGATGTCTGCGGGCAGGCTATCCAATCCCGTATCAGGCCGCGTCCCACGCAGGACACTAAACATGATCTGCATTGGGTTGGTGGCATCTGGCCCACAAAGAGAAACAACAACATTAACAACAAAAGGTTACCAAGGCTTTGTGTTTTTACCAACATCTAAGCCAAAGAGAAGGAAGATGGGTAATCACTTTTGTCATGGTAGGGAATGCCATGCTATCTACCAAACATTAGGCCTTTCTATTACTTTTCAAATGAGCAGTCCTATTTCCAGCAAAAAAACAAACAAAACTAAAAAAATGCTACAGGCTTTATATAGGTCTGGCTGAACAGAAATTATTTATGCAAGTTAATTAAATCACCAAAGGTTTTGGTTCTGCACTAATTTTTGTTGCATAGTAATACACCAGGACACATACAAAAAAAAGGAAAGAGTTGAACACTCATGAAGGAAAAGAAGCCAAAAACTCTTGTGGTATGCTAGCAAACCTGTCTGGTGACCTGATGTTTTTGAACTAGTTATGATATGCCCCCCCCACACACACACGCAAAACTCCCCCTTCTGCTACCTTCAAATGGGATCCGTCGTGACAGCACTTCCCACATGATGATGGCATAACTGAAAGAGGAAGCAGAGGACAGTGTAATGAGTGGCACATCAGTATGCCTGGGAATCCCCTCAGAGAA
>NC_137516.1:14412500-14455000 GCF_041902795.1 Electrophorus electricus
CCCACACCAAACTGAAAGGAGCTTAAAAACTAAACCTATAATACAGCCAAATTGCTGAACTCAGGTCTGTCAATAGTGACAGTGTTGCTTTGTTGGTTCAGATTTCTGTTTCACTTCTGGTGATGCTTTGGATACTTTTATGATACACAAACAATTCGTATCTTGATAACATCCCTTTACACTAGTCTTCAAAATAGTGTGACAAATATAAACACTGATCAAACAGGGTCTGGAACCTGGGTCCTCCTGGATGTAATGTACACCATATGAACACAATTTTGTCCACTTCATACATATATACATACACACACACATACATACATACATACATGCATACATACATACATACATAGACGACGGCTGTATGATACATACAACAGACCCGGCAAAGGGAGGGGAGTAACTTGTTAAGCACACAATGGGAATTACGCAGACCAGCAATAAACCAGTCGATGAGCGTTCCGTTGCAGCAGCTAAAACAAACTTTAAAAAAGCAAAACCAGTAAACAACTTCTTGACCTTACCTTTCACCAACAGGCGAATCCAGTTTCAAACACTTAATGGCGACGGTTGTGCGCCAGTCACTGTGCTGTGCTCGGAATACGGTTCCAAACCCGCCTTTACTGATATAGTGCAAGTCTGTTAGCTTTCGATAAGGGATAACCGGTAATGCACTCGTGAGACTGCCGATATTAACGCAGCCTGGATGCTCCATGGTCACCGACACACGCACTCACAACAGGCCTGCCCAGCGTATCTGTGCAACGAAATCAAAACAGAGCTCGCGCTACTGAAAAGCCCCACGCAGCACGAGCGAAGTGAACGAACCGACACGTTTGGCTAATAACATTATGTAAATGGACTTGCTCCCAGCTGACTGCACCAGCCGCTCGGAGTACAACCAGACGAAACTGCCGTGTTTTCAACTTAAAAAAACAATTTGTCAGAGCGACTCAGCCTCGGTGGATCTGCGTATCGCTTCTAATTCTGTCACACCCCCAAATAAAATGAGTCAAACGTTACCGCAAAAACGACAGTGCTTTTAGCTACCAGCTACTTTATCACACGTAACATGACTCATGCAAACGTTTCCAAACGAAAGGGCGCATCCGCGACTAGATTCGTCGAGAATGAGCTCTCGCGCCCATGGCTGTAATTCCACAGCAGCGTCTCAGATCTGTTTTTTTCTTTCGCAGGCGTGCGCGGGCCGATTTCGGAGCGCCCGACCGAGGTTACTTCCGGATATAATGAGGGGCGTGTCCAGCGTTTGACAAATTCGGAGTTTCGAGAACGTGATTCCTTGAATGTATTGGTTTAGGATACTGATACTTACTTTGTCCTTCAACTGTTTTGCCAACATTCACTAAACTGTTACCCACAATTTTTCACGACAATCTCAGGGAAGCATTTCCAAGTAGCATTAGGCCTTCGCATATCTACTGTCCCAATACCTAAAACACCGAACAAATCTTGTTCTATGAAAATCCATTAGCCTAAGCCCACAGCATTATGCGGCCTGAACCTTTTTTGGGAATTCCCATGAAGTAAGACGTTTCTTGGAATTTCCCAGGAAAGTTCCCCACACAATTATTACTTCTTTTAATAGACTTATTACCAATCACATTATAGTGCTGTAGTATTAGTGAAATAGTCCGCATGTGTTTTGGACTGTTTAATTTTTATTTTAGTTTTTTTTCCTCCCTAACTTGAATTGGTCTATGGAACGGGAGGCGAAACGCAAGCAGGTGGGTTCTCTAGACCGAGATCCAATTCGACAGGCTCCCATTTTTATTCATCACGTAGGGGGCAGTGTTCTATCCCTAGACAAAAACACTCCTGTGATTGTGCGCTTGTGGATGCTCAGGCAATCAGCTGATCATGGAACAAGCTCGATCTTAAATTTGATGTTTATTTTCCGCCCTTTCGTTCGTGAAACATTGTTGATCCATCTTGACAGCTAATCTGCTTTAGGTAAGTATCATACTAAATAAGATTCTATAGGACAGTAGTATTAGTTATTGTGTGTATTATAAATGACTTGAAAAAGAGGTGCCTGAGGCACTATAGGATGCGCAAATCGTATTAGAATGTATTCTGACAGGTTAATAGCTACAAATCGCTTGGCCTGTTTCTGTATGGAACCAGGGGCGTTCTTCTCTAACGTCCTTTGTTCAACTGAATCGTCTCTTCATAATTAACGCTGAACGTTTCATGAGGTTATGCACTACTCAAAATGCAAATATTCGGCCACGTATGTTGTTCAAATAATTCTACTATTCGGCGTGCGTTATGTTTATGTATCGACATTATTTCAACGCATTATAATTTTTAAAGCTTGGCTGTGACGCATCTCCTTAAAGCGTAAAGGCTCCATATCCAAATCGTGGCCATTGTTTTTGGTCCAGCTCTGAAAGCACATTCCAGACATCCACGGCGTTGTGCGTTGGTGACTCCACATTTATGCCAGTGCACACTGCATTCTTTTCCTAGCATGTGACAAAATGACGTGCCTCAAAAGAAAAGATTCTCTTCGCAACAGCCTTATAACTTTTTTTTTTTTCCCCTCCTATAAACTGCAGTTATGGCTGCCTCGTTTGCCCCTTTCCCTTTACTGAGGAGCACATATGGGAATGCCCAACATGGGCACAGGAGGGCCTCCTCCCTGGGCAATCTGTCGGGCAGCCTTGACGCATTGCCCCGAAGCACCTGGATGAAGAGAGGACCTTGTGTGCCTTACCAGCACCAGAGAACAGAGGCTCTGAGAGTGCTGAACAGTGAGGAGGATGGAGCCAGTGGTGAGGACTGGCATGACAGAACGCCCATGCCCATGTTGCTTGGCTATGACGTGATGGAGGAAAGGGCAAAGTTTACGGTAAGCTTCTGGATGCTGGTAGGTGCTGTCGGGTTGCATTCACTTCAGGTGAAAACCTTATTGGGTCTGTGAAATCAACTGCTATACTAATAAAAGCTGTGAGGAGGAGGAGGCAAGTCTGAGTAACTCTTATTCTGGAAATAATGGAAGTGAATCAAATGGTCACAGGCACATGGTGTTAGATGTAGACACAGAAACCTCTTTTTGAAATACTAGGAAAATCCTCCTTCAGAAAATGACTGGATGTTATACAATCATGATGGGCAACCCCCCCCCCACATTCCAGTGCTGACTAGAGGTGCATTTTATCTCTCCCTCTCTGTTAAAGGTTTACAAGATCCTGGTACGGAGAGCACCTGATGAGAGCTGGGTCATTTTTAGACGATACACTGACTTCTGCAGACTAAACGACAAGGTTCGGAGGATGTGCCTTGGGTCAGGTGATAGTGGAGTGATAAAGGCATAGTTAAAAATTCAGTGCACAATTCTTACTTATCAGCATTTTTGTGTGTGTGTGTGTGTGTGTGTGTGTGTGTGTGTGTGTGTGTGGGGGGGGGTGGGGGGTGGGTGGGTGGGTGTGTGTGTGTGGATGTGCGTGATGCGCATAAGCTCAGAGAGTTGTTTCCCAAATTCAGACTTGATCTGCCACCGAAGCGTTGGTTCAAAGACAACTATGACATGGACTTCCTGGAGGCAAGACGGCTAGGACTGCAGGCTTTCCTGCAGAACATGGTCACCCTTAAGGACATCGTCAGCAGGTGCCAACCTGGATCACACCTGGCTAACACACACACGCAAAAGAATGCGCATAAACAAGAATTGAGCACTGAAATTTTGACTACGCCTTTATCACTCTACTATTACCTGGCCCCCACACACACGTTCCAGAGATGAGAGGACAGTGCTTCCCATTGTAAACCCGTCTTTTTAGGTTGATTTAGGATTGTGTATCTGTTGTGCACTGTTTGGTTCTGGATGTCAGAGATTAGGTTAGTGGATTCTAAAGACTTGACATATCTCATGGTGTACAGAGAGGTTCATTGGGGTTTTGGGGTTATGACTGTGCAGGTGATCTTTTTGCCTCACCTTGTCTTAGACAATCAAGAATTTCCATCATGGTTCTTCTTTCTGAAAACTGCTGGACATCCTCATGAATCTACAATGTTTGCATTGTGAATTACTGTAAAAATAACAGCTAAAGGGCTGATGTGAGAAAGTGTCATATGGCTATTTCACAATATCATTGTGAAAGCAGCCTGATCTTCCTTTTAAATAATGTGTTAGCAATGAGCATGACAGTAAAATTGCTGCATCCATTTCCCTGTAGAGCAGTTACTAAAAAGCATTTCACTGCCAGTTATACTGTGTATGACTATGTATGTGACAAATAAACTTTTAACTTAAAATTGCAGTAGTGGTAATGATAATTTTTACTATGGCTATTTGGTTTGGAGTTTATTCTATTTTGGAGTAGGTCCAAAAACACAAGCTAGCCACTGAACTAGTTAGATACTGATGGTGTATATGTATATAATAAGCCTGTGTTTTCATATTGGTTACTGATGGCAGTATGATTTGTGGAAGGTATTGTCAAAAAAAATTATTACTCTGCAATTAGCATGTCTGCCTTCTTTTCCCAGTGATGTCGTAAGGGGATTCCTGTGCTTGGATGACCCACCTGGTCCATTTGATAGTCTCGAAGAGAGTAGGGTAAGAACTATCTTTTGTGCTGACAAAGTGCATTTGAATATAGTGATTGCCCTCAAGGATGGCAAACAGCAAATAAAACAACCTGTGACCCCTGCCTATTGCAGGCCTACTGTGAGACTCTGGAGGAAACGAATCATCGGCTGCAGAGGGAGCTGCTGGAAAAGCAAAGAGAAATTGAGTCTCTGAAGAGAATCTTGGAGGACCGTGAGCTCCAAATAAACAAGCTGGAGCAAACAAAAAAGTAATGCAGCCACATGATGTAGTTTTGAGGCTTTCTGGGGGAGCAGAAGCAAGAAGGTGACCCTTGTGTTCTGGCCACAGCCTTGGGGAACTCTGTCACACTGTTCTATTGCTCATTGTGCTCAAGGCCATGAGGAGTAATGTTAATCCAGTTAAATCAGGAAACTGTATAAAAGGATGTTGGCTAATTCTGTGGACATAGGTACGCTTAACCATAGGTAGGCGTAACCATAGGTAGGCTCAACCAGAATTCAACAGACAGACAGTGCTCAGTCCTTATCTGCAGTTTATTGATACTGATTGACGTGCATTCACGGTTGGTTCAGCTGTAGAATTTACAGGCAGTTTGAGTGCACTTTTTAGTGCCATCACTGTACCTCTTTACCGTGTGCAGTGGTGTAGCCAGCAGCCAGGGTGATGGAGGCAGTCTCCGACTGGTGTGCAGCGAGAGCTGTGTCAGCGCCAGGACATCGACAGACACCGACTCAGCGCTGATGTTTAAAGCGGCAAGCACGGACTATGTGAGGAACACAGGAAACAGGTGCCTCTTTATACTTTGTGGTCACCAACAACACTTAATGCTTACAACATGGTTAACAGGAATTGTTTATCCGCTTCAGTAGTCAAGTAGTCAAGAAAGTCCAGATGGTTAAATAGGTTAAGGGAGATCGATTTACTTGCTCTTAAAAGGAGACAAGTGTCAAGAACTCGTACTCAGCCTTACATTGTAGAAATAATACTACTGGTGTTTCTCGCTTTACAGTTTTGAGGTCCTTTTGCCAAAGAGAAGCTATGGTGCTTGCTGGAGCATGCCACCTCAAGAGGAACAAGAGTGTGTCAGGTTCCACACATCAGCAATTCTTGAAGACCAGGTTTAGAACATGTGTCTACATTGGAGTTTTTATCTTCTTGGATTGAGTTTAGAGGTTCAACAATTGTACAACATGTGACACTAAAGTGATCTGTGATACTTTAGAGGCAGCGATCGTATCTCAGGTCTCAGTGAAAACATGCAACAGTGTGATTATTCATTATGAATAGAGGAGTATCATTTCAACTTCATTACAAATACATGTTGAAGTCTCAAATATTTCAGAATGCAGTTTGGAAAAGTGAATGCAGTGCCTTTTCATCCCACATTCCCCATAAGTCAAGCTGCAATTTGTGGTGTATGAGTTTGCTTTGATGTATAAATACACAAAGTCATGTCATCAGCTTTATTGACGAAAAAAATCAAACAATCATATGTAATGAATAATTGAAGAACTCCTTTGTACTCTACTTTGTGAATCACTTGACTGAATGAGGAATGACTATGGTGTACGTGTTTGAGATTGATGTTTCATGTACTGAACGTGCATCTAATATAGTCAGTACTGTGCATTTCTACACGCTCATGATGGAATGATGCATCATATTTGCCCTGTAGTTTTACCGTTTGTGTGTGTGTTCAGGCCATTTTACACCAGAAATCGTCAGGCAAGCGCTGCAAGTCACTCCGCGACGCTTGCCGTTTCACACCGGGCTCGCGGCAATCCACGTCTATACAATGAACATATTGCTGTAATCACAACTGTATTTGGGATGAGCTTTACAATAGCCTGCTCACGTGGGAACGATAATAAAACAGTGACTGTGATTGCGTGTGCGTGTCCCCCCATGGTTTAATCTGCTGAGTTTTGTCAAAGCTCAGTTGCTAACTAAAATACACCGTCGGCTGGCTATTTTCTATTTTGATTATGGGCAATGATACAGCAGTAATTATGTACTGTTTCTAGATAGGAACTGCTGGTTTCGTTTGCTTGCTGCAAACGTGATCTCTGTAGTGTTGCCCGCAGCACGAATCTGGTGTAAATTGTCACATTTATTAAGGAACTTGTTACTCATGACGTGCCGTTGCAGTGTAAAATGATCTTTAGTTGTGACTCATAATGTGTACAAACCGCATTCAGCAGTTCTGTCCTATTAGAAAATGGTTACCCCGTGATGTCCGGAATGAGTCATCAACTCCGAGAGGCGGGTAAGGGATTAGGCAGACAAGATAGTTTGTGCTCCTCGTCAAGACGCAGCAAGTGACTGTTGCCTTCGCCAATGTTTAGGCAAGGGAACTGTGTATTACTGGTAATAAGCACGATATAATTGGCTATCACTTGCCTAATCAGTTTTCAACCACACTATTTACACAGAGCTGGTAGACCTAAAATGTGTGGCTTTAAATGGATTCTGCACAAACACCTCTTCAGTAACCTGTGCCTGAGTCCCCAAACAAATCTAGTAACTGTAGGATATTGCAACTAGTATTTGATATATGTGTGTATCGTGCATATGTATGTGCGTGTTCTCAAGAAAGAAAAAGACATTTAACGTTATCTTTAATGAATAAGCAGACAAAGAATCAAAATTATTTCAGTGAACGCTAACGAGAAAGTGTCAAGATGCTATTATTTTAACATATGGAGTGTAACCGTAACACAAAACTTGCAATTCAATATTAAATGGTGAAAAGACATGAAACCTAAGTCATAATCTAGAACAATGGAATGATGCAAATCTATTTCTGTAGGCAGAATAATAACCTTTATAGACATGTAAAATATAAGTGGTATTTTGAGAAGACTTTTATGCATTGCGTGAAACATTTGGACGTATAACATGAAGTTTTACGTCAACTTCTGAGAAAAAAATGTGTACAGCATAACTCAAAAACTCAAGCCCAATCCTTAGTACAAAAAGTTCTGTCCTTATTATCAGCCATCGAGGAAACCTGTGAGGAGAAAAACTGTATTCTGATTGCACTTAATTATTTGGTTGTCATTTTTTAAAGGTGGAACATATTTGTAAACAACAACAACAACAAAATTCTACAAGAATAAAACTAAACTATGTCACAACTCTGCTAACTCTGGTAACAACACAATAACAATTACCTGAATTATTTAATGGAATGCATGATTGTTTGGATCCAGCATTCAATTCCAAAACTATAAAGAGCTTTATTATTGTGTTGAGAACAGAATAATCGACAGTTTCATAAAGATAAGGGAGGTCTGAAGTTGTTGTAGGTCTTATCCTCAGGGACTGTGCACTAAAACAAAGCCAATCCAAAACATACTCACTGATTTGGGAATTTGAATTATTATTTCCAGTAGAGACAGTACAGTGCAAAGATGTGGGCAATCAATTTGCTGGTGAAAAGAAGTCGCTTTGTGTAGTTACATTGCTGAATGTGGCCCTCAAGGTTCCATAGAAAAATAAATAATAAATTTGTACATGGGATTATAATGATATATATTATATGGGATTATAATTATATATATTGTATGGGATTATAATGATATATATTATATGGGATTATAATTATATATATTGTATGGGATTATAATTATCATATGATGAATTAGTGGTGGCCTATGTGACAGTGCCCCCTTGCCAGCAGCATCTGCCTAGCAGTGGTTTATGGGTTATGCCTTTTTAAAAAAATGTTTTCCATGTTTTGATTTTTGTGCCATGCCCTTGCACATTTGATGCATGTTCCAGTTTTATTTGCTGCACCACCTGTGTGTCATTATGTTTTTATTTCCTTCTTTTATAAACCCTTTTTTTGTAACCCGCTTCGCCGGTTATATATGTCGCTTTGTGTGTGCCTTTTGTGTGCACATTATTAGTATTCCTTTGTTTCATTAAAATCATTAATGTTACATTAAAGTTTCATTAAAAGTTTGAAATGAGCCCCTGCTTCCACCTTTCTTCTCCTTGACAGCCCATGTGCTTCATGATTCTGCAGTGTTTCATTTATTAAACCGTATCGCTGATTAAGGGCACAACATGCATTTAAGAGAGTATAACAACTGCAGAGGACCCTCAAAAGAAACAACATGAGCTAATAGGTACATGGAGTTTGTGATGAGAACATGCTACTTACGTTATGCTGTTTCCATAGGGTCCCTTTCTTTGTTTTTTGGCTGGAATGTCATTCATGCCTTGCAGCGATGGCTCAAGAAACGTGTTATAGCACTTTGTCAATGTGTTATTTTCACTGACCTGCTATGATTCAAGTCTGCTATTTGATAGACTGCAGATTTATGGGCCTGGATTTTATAGCCTTTTCCCACAGCCAAATTTAGAGAAGGGCACACGCAATAAGAAATAATATGATACTTGAATGAAGAGTTTCACTTGTGGACGAAAGAATAGAAAGGTTTTAAAACAGCTTATGAACTGCAAAAAATAATTTAGAAAAAAAGGCCTACAATCAAGAAAGAGTCACAATGGTCAATCCAGCAACAGTAAACATATTATTAGGTACAAATTAAGTGGCTTTTTATTTTTGACCACCAAATTAGTGGCAATTGATAACATGTTTGCGTAGTACCTACAGTTAAGAAGAAAAGTTTATGAAACTTTGGCAATTTTCTAAATATTTGTACACAAATGCCTCTTAAAATATCACTGGATCATGACATAAATTATTTCCATTTAATAATAACAAATAATTTAATAAATCTGTTTTATGGGTTACAAAATGTTTTCTAAAGACCAGGGCTTCAATCAGTCCACAGTTAGGCACGTAGTTTACCAAAAGAAGAAACTCAGTGCTGTTGCTACTCTCCATAGGAGCAGGCATCCTGCAAAGATGAGTACAGTGATACACTATAGAATCAAATGATGAAGGCTCATCACATGACAGCTGAGGATGTAGTTAATAATTTATGACTTAGTAAAAGTACAATGGAGGAAACCAATTCTCTAAAAAAAGGAAAAAAGAAAAAAAACTCACATCAGGTTTGACAGCACTACAAATTAGATTTTTGACCAAAAACAAAACAATGCATACCAACACCATAATCTCACCCAAACCCTGAAACAGGGATAGCAGTGTGGGTTTGCTTTGCTGCCACAGAGCCTGGATGGCTTTCAATTACTTAGGGATCAGTAAATTCTGAGCTATGATAGAAAACTCTACAGCAGAATGTCAACATGACACAGATCCAAAACATGGTCGTACACCAACAACACAGTGGCTCAAACAGAAGAAATGAAAAGTTATATTAAAAAACATTGTGCAGTATAGTATGTTTCTCCTCTTAAAAATGTTGCACTAAAGGAGCAGAATGGGAAAGGGCTCCTACCATGTGTGGATGTTTCTCATAACTTCAGTAAGTCTTGGCTTAGGTGTGTTCCCCGTCTAATTATCCCATGCTCAGGCCAGTTTAATGAATGACAAATACAGAGACAGATTTGTTACCATGTATTTATTTATTTATTTTTGCCAGTACCCAAATGTGTGTGTGTGTGTGTGTGTGTGTGTGTGTGTGTGTGTGTGTGTGTGTGTATGTGTGTGTGTGTGTTCATGCATTCACACAGGAGCTGTGATCTAGTGTGGCTTCTGCTACCTTTTTACTGAATATGATCCAAGTCAGTCTTAGGTGAACCTGCATCTCATTCAAATAAAAAGTAAAAAAAACAAAAAAAACCCACATCAACTAGAAATAACCTTTAAAATTAGGTTAATGGGGCCTCTAGTGGACAACACATATATTTCATCTTTTATTAATGTGGAAGTTACAGCTTGATAAAGACTTTAAAACATGGTCCCAGACTATGAAATTATAATTTGATATTTCCATGGTGGTATTCCTGTTCTAGCACTTTGGTTTACACTTTTTGTTTTGTCATTTTCTTGTCATGTTTTCACCACGGTCATCTGTAGCCATTGAACCCCCCCCCAATGGAATCCACCAATGTAACCCACAATTCCAATAAATGTCAGGTTCTCCATTACAAGAGCTGAGCATCATAAATATTAAAGCTAATGCATCACGTAGGAGCTGCTGCATGAACCTATAAAACTTGTTTGGTTACAAAATGTAAAAGTCTTGCAGCCCCATATGCTTTGTATTGTTTCTTGAGAGAATGCCCTCATAAATCTGATATTTACAACAGAGAAGCCAACACGCATTTGTTTTTCTCCAGAGATAATCTGACAAAAAACGATAAATGCAGAATCCAGAGTAACTTTTCTATTTTCCTACAGCTGGAAGCTGAAAGCATCAAGATCATGTAATGGACTATAATAAATGAAATTAGTTTATGTCTGTAACACCAACCAAGGCATGGAGTGCTACATCACGGCTTTGTTGCTTCTGAATTAAAGCTACATTCGAATCTGGCGAATCTCTGGTTTGAACAACTATCCTTCCTCTTTCAGCACATTCATGGTGATCCTCAATATCCAGCTTCCGAGTGTGTGTGTTCACACTATTTGGAGCATTATAATTACACAAGACCAAAAACAAAAGCCATAATTGTGACAAAAGAAAATGTCATTTTACACTTGTGTTCAGAATTTGCATTGCCTGAAGAAAATAGGGTATGTATGAATCACTGCAATATGAAGATAATGAGTGTCGTCCATTCCTGAAGAACAGTTGACTTCACTTGTCTCTAACAGAGGGTTTTTCTAGATCACCTGCTTCAGCGCCAAACCTGAAACAACTATAGTCTTCCTTACACAAATCTATCCTATCATTGGTCATAGAGAAACAATAATAAAATCAAATCCCAAGCAAGGCACAATGAAGAGTATAGAATTTCAATTGCAATAATTCTAACATTTCTAAATAGTATGTGACAATACAATTTGAATCAGAGAATGCATTTCTATAGAAAATATATATTTTTATTTCTGTACAAGATATTTAGATCATTGTGTAAAAACAAATATATAAAATAATGTTTCAGAGTATATATCATACAAATGCATACACAAACATTCAATTACCTTATGTTTGAATTCTCACATGAAAATCGTTTGTATCGGTGTGAAATGTTGCCGTGCTATGATGCTTTTGATCTAACGGACACTAATCTAACGGAACTGTAACCAAATGATATAGAGGAGATGCGACCGTTTCATCGCCAGAGGTAATAGTAGGCGTGGGCTTGTATGCCGTGTAGCTTTAAAGTTTGAGACTGAAAGGGTATAATGTGATCTGTTTTTAATACAGTGCTTCAGGCCACTCGTGTGGTTTTCTACCTAAACCCCGGGTTCACATTTAACCTATTATCAAAGCTAGGCATTTCAAGCTTAGACCTGCGGCAAAAGAGAAAGGCATATGGCCGGTAGATACTTGCTCTGTATTTGTTTTCTCTTTTTAATGGTTCTGTCTGTAGTGGATGCGACAGAGGGAACAGACACGCGCAGGAAGCATGAAAACGACGTCGCGAAGCAGAGTTCCCCAGTTACAGGTGAGAATAAGTTTCCCTGCATTTTGCTATAAACCTTAATATTTATCTATTTATTTAATTTTATCTACTCTGAACACTTGAGAGTCTAAAGATTCTAAAGGCTATTTTAAGCAATAGACAAACGCAATGGATTTAGGTATGCGAACTTTGATAGCCTATTCGTTTTACGTTTCCTGCAGAAAGGCATCGGTAAGTATTCAGTGGAAAAACGCCTGGCTGTTTGTTTACTTCGTCGCAATCTCTCAAGTCAGTGTTGAATGAAGATGATTGCATCTGGACCTCTGATTACGCACAAAGGGCGCTATTCTTTACGCATTTGAGTGACTGTCCGCGTCAGCAATGAGCCGTTTGCCCGAGCTTGAATCCCGATTTTCGTGACATGTTTCAAAACACAATCAGCCCTTCGGTGCACTCTAGACAGGACTAATGCGGCTGTGAAGGTACGATTATTATTTTCATTTTGGTAATACTTTTGACCATAAAATGGAGAAATATGAGAGATATGCTTAAAAATCTCTCTCCTAGTAAGGAGCATTTGATTTTAGTGAGGAGAATGTAAAATTCTACGAACTATAGGCGGAATAAATCAAGCCTTGTTCATAGTTTTGCCAACATTGCCAAAAGAATTGAGGGTCTGTTTGATTCCATATAAGGCTAATGATGAGTGTCATCAGATTAGCCAGCCTGATCATTTTTGCGCAGAAAAAACACAGAACGGAAGTATCCGTCTCTGTGGCTGAACGATTGGAATTCTCTTTGTAATCAGCATCTTCACTCGTGGACGTATAATTTCCAATCGTTCTGTATTTATTACTTTTATATATCATTGAAACGTGACATTGTAGTAGCCTAAGTGATTCCACACATACAGAATTTGAAATAAATTTAGATCACTTTAAATTAATTAGTGATCGACTTGATCCTTAACCAAAACGCACTATAGATCGTGTTAAAGCACGAAAGCTCCTTTTTAAAGGAGTGCGCACGAATCCAGTTTACTTCTGGTGCCAGTAACGTCTGGTGACCTTTTAGAGCAGTAACATGTGGTTATAAGGAACATTTAAACATATCCTACATGAACTCACCCGTTCTCCAACAGCAGCATGGAATCAGGAGAAACCGAAGCGGATCTTCGCCAGAACACGCTACCTTCCTCCGCTGGGAACACACGTGCAAGTACGTTGCTTCTATGAAGCACAGATATGACCTTAATTTACACTGACAACGCACATAAACATACTAATTAATCCTTTAAAGAAGCCGCAGAAAGTAAAACATTGAATTTGAACAGATTCTTTTTAGGAGTGCCAGGAGGTGTTCTGACCTAGGCCTACCGAGTCTAGCTAGCGTCAAGCATAATAACTTTGAACTATTACAGGGGCCCATCCCGGAGCTGCTCGGTGAGGCCCATACCCCGGTTCGCCGATGTGCCCTTCTTAACGAGAGCTGCTTGGTAAACACACCTTGTTGCGAGCCATGCGCTTCCTGCCACTGCAGACTCTTTAACACCATCTGCCACTGCTGGAGGCTGGGAGCCTGCCACAAAAAGACATAACGTCGCCAGGCTACGATGAGTATTAGCAGGTCATAAATAGCGCTTTACACGCTACACATGCTTTCCGTACAGTGTGCAGACACCCTTAGGCATAGGCCTATACTGAAATTCTTGTCTAAGCTTTATAGTACAATTAACAGACCAAATATTAACCTCTAAATATACATAAAACAGTGTGCATAATAGTACAGTATTGAGTCTAGATATTTTTTAGCATAGTAGGCTATGTATAGATTTTTGTATTGTCTTGCATAGCGTCCATTAAAGGAAACATATTGTGCTCATTTCCAGTGTTCAGAATTTTATTTGCGGGGTTTACTCATTTTCTCATACTGTACATCTTTTGTACAGCATAATTGTACAGTTTGCTCTGATTGGTTAGCTCACCTGCTCTGCTCTGACTGGTCAACCGCCAGAGTGGTTTCACCCCTAGACATTATGCCCCTGTCTTATAGTCTGCAAACAGACCCTTCTCTCCTGAGCAGTAGTAAACACTGGGGAAGGAAATCCAAGCTGTTCCTGCAAACGGACATGCAGTTCTCTGCAGGCAGGCAGACTTCCACTTTAACTGTTGAAACATCTTGATATTTCTTCTGGTACTACCACTGATTTGACTGCACTGCATGTTAGGTTTGGCTCAGCAATGCCTAATGCTGTAAGCAGAAGTGTCAGTGCTGATGTAAAGTGTCAGTGCTGATGTAAAGTGTCAGTGCTGTAACAGGTCTTAGCTTGGCAGGAGTCCATGCCTGGTCCTTCTATTAAAATGTATATGGTGGCTCAAAAAAGATGTTTTTTGTTTTTTTTTTATTCTCATCATCATACACTATAGAGTTGTTAGGAAAAGTTATCTTATGTTTACCTGGGACCAACTTTGTGCCATCTCCATGATGACTGTAGTAATGATTTGGCTATGGGGGGCATGCTCTATTTTATAGGTTCACCTATAGAGTAATTATCTACAAACATCTATAATGGGGCATCTTATGCAGTGAGTTTGCAAAACACAAACAACCTTGACGTCTGACACTGTAATGAAAAAAAGCATAAAAATCACTTTTTAAATGGCAGTTGATACTCCACTCATCTTAAATAACCCCATAAAATACCTCTCACACCAAAAACAACTAGGACTCTTTCAGAGGTTCTGGACAAAACAGTTAGACTTTTGTATAAGGTAATTTTAAATACGTGCTCAGAGTATAATTAGGATCCTTTTTCCCTATGTTTGTATGTATACAAAGCTCAAATAAGGCACATGTGTCCTTCACATTCTAGAAAGAACAAATCTTAGTTAGAAAATGAATGAAAAAAATGTACAAGGTTTAGTACACAGGTTTAAATAAAATGGCGCTTAAGAAAAACCCAAAAGCACAACACAGGAAATAGGCAAAATGCTTGAAAAAATGATATTTTAAATGAGGTAAAATAGAATAATGTTAAGAAAGCATGTGTGATTAAGACAAGATTAGATTTATTGCCTGCAAAACATTTTTCACAATAAATTTATTGCCTAGAAAACATGTTCCTTTGCTAAGATATAATTTTTTGTTTCAGCGTGCATGCTTTTTAAGTGTTAGCAAGAATCTAACAGGTTTAGTTTTGGGATCTTGTCTCCAACATACACAAGGTTACTGAACATTAATCTTAGCCATAAGTCTTATTCTCTGAATTTCATATTTTACAACCCATGAGTTTTTACTAGATGTAGGCCATGTAGGGAAAAGCACATTTATTTAGACATAGGAAAATAGGGAAATGATTTAATGTGCTCTTGGTCAAGGTTAAAATGATATTCACATTCATTTGTTTATTGTACATTTCTCTTGTTCTGAGACTTCTCCATGTTAGCCCCCCAAAAAAGATTTTGTAGCCAACAATGATCAAATCTTGAAATATGTTTTAAATAACAGTAAACTGAAAAGACAAGAAAGCAAAGCATTTAAAAACTCATTATTACTTTGTACTGCAATCAGATACAAGTTTGAAACAAAATCGAAGAAAAACAGAACTACAGAGTTTCACAAATCAGACAAATTGGCAACAAGCAAAAAACAGTATGGGCTTTTTTTCTACTGAGGTAAGAAGGAACCTCTTGGCATCATCCTTACACTGGGAAAGAAGAAAATAGCTACAAGTTTGTATACACAGCACATCAACATCCTAACATCTAGTGAATTTAACCCATATCTCACAAAAACTCCTCCTACCTCCCTTTACCCCTTAAATACATACAGTTATCAAATCCACGCTTCCCACTCCATCCGCCACAGTGATAGTGGATGATAAGGGTGACACTAACCACACTGTATAGGCATCTCCAGGGGAACATAGTTCCTCAGGCACAACTGAATGTACGCTGAAGAAAGCCTGCATGGAGCACTGCTGGAAACATCTACACTGCCACAGACGCTGCTTTCACACACTGCTAGGAACTGCTCTGGGTCCACCTGAGAATGAGACGGAGGGTGACATTATGAGTTAACAACATTATGTACTAGAGAATAACGCAATTTGGAAAAAAGGTTTTTAAAAAATGTGTGTGAGAACTAGAAATGTACAGAAGGAGTATAACTGCAAAGTTCAATGGTGAATATGTTAATATAGTTGCTCCAAATATGGTTAATATTGGTTGTATTCATGTACATGTTTATATGATATAAAGGCATTTAATACATGTATACAGTGTATAAATTACACAATATAGCCCATTTATTATTATGCACAATTCATCAGCTAACCCCTAACCCCTTCATCAATGGTCAGTTTCCCAACATAGTACCACTGCCAATCCAAGATATATGGATAGATAGAAAGAAAGACAGAGAGTATTTCACTGATATCTGAGTGAAACTGTTTTAGCACGCCAGCATACAAGGCACATCAAGTCAAGAGGACACTACTCTACTGTATATTATATACTATATACTATAAACTACATACTATACACTATAAACTATGTAATATACACTATATACAGCCGTCCAGCAGTGAGACTGATGAAATACTAGAGGATAAATTATATCATTCTTACTACATTTACATCTATGTTTATAATACAGTGGTATTGCTAAAACAATGGCTGCTGGTTGTATCTGGCACAACATGGGGTGATTTATGTGCATCCACAGAATCACATCAGACTCTGCAAAATCATTCAATAGATGAGACTTGAAGTATCCTTCAACCCCTAGTTTCTGAAAAGGCTCCAGGTGGAAAAGCTGATTACCACTCTGAAGCAGGCACTGAGGGGAGAACTGGTGGAGGAGAAGAGGAGCGCACAGGATGGCTCCTCCATGCTACGCGTCTGGCAAGCCCCGCCCCTGGCACGGATGCAGCTGGAACCCGTCTATAGTGACACACACAGCTATTATGTGATGCATCAACAGACACAACCACATGCACTTTAACGTCCTTGTGCTACACCAGATAGGTGGGACCTGGTGCAAAGGAAGGAAAGTAAATGATGAAGTGCATGGATATTTCAAATAAGGTTCAGAATTACATAATAAAAGCCAGCCCTACAGTGCAATACCTGATCAAGATGGGCTGTATGATTTACTGTAGTTACCAGCAAAATAAATATTGAATCATGGCACACAACAGGTGTTTAAAGATGGAGGACACCATATGGCAGCCTGTTTTAGCTGCCCTTGAGTGTAACGAGAGAAGCAGGCATGTATTTCTCACCTGTGGGCTTCCTAGCTGCCAGGCAAGCATGAACTCGGTCATGCTGGGCGCCTGGGAGCCATCTGGCAAAGGTCGCTCGTTACCTGCTTCATTGTCATTGGTGCCCAGCAGTCCACTGGACAGCCCTAAGGACATCAAAAACCAAAGAAATAAGATAGAAACCAAATGTACAATAACTGACATCCTGGGAAGTCAAATATTTAACAGTTTGCTGAGAAATATGGATGAAATGTGAACGATAATGCAATTGCTGCAGCAGTTCAAAATGGAAATATTATATTATATTTCAGTGTCACTGATCTCATTAATCTAACATTGGATATACTAGTCCACTACTCTGCTTGATTAAGGTCTTTGTTGTTAGGGGTAAAGGGTTAACATAATCTTAACATAATCATAATCTGACAGAATAGAGGACAGCCATCTTACCATGCAGCCAGCCCTCTAGAGTTATACGGCACACGCGCACATAGGGGTCACATGACACCAATAATCCCTTTCTATTGGACACTATAAGGAGATTCATCTCCCTCATTATAGTGACGTCATGGTTGGTGAAGGGTGTGTGCACACCATGACAATTGGCCTCCACCTGGAAACAGGACATCAGAAAGAATTATAGCCTTAACCCAGACTTAAGTGATTAAATTGGATAGAATGTGCACATACTTGTGCGTTAGGATGGATCTTAACAGTGGTGTTTTTTAGCTGCACCACTAAGGAGCGCTGTTTTGGCCCATTCGATTGTAGCATTATGCTGAAGGTGTTCTTGGTGACATCAGATGCTAAAATAAGATTGCAAAATGCTGGTACTGCAAACAGATGTCCATCAAAGGACACCGCAAATTCATCTGCCACCAGAAATGCTTGATCTGTTCAGGTAGAAATGGATATCAAAGGAAATTATTAGCAACAAGACAACACTGCAGTGAACTCAGAAAGATATATTTTCACCAAAGAATTGAAAACATCACTTGCATCACTTGTAGTGGGCAGATTTCTGAAGACATCAAGAGTTAGAGATTATGTATTAGTGGATTTATATCAGAACATACTGCTATTGAGAAACTCACGATTAAAGGGGCTATCCATCAGTCTCCTCTTGAGCCTGTAGAGGTCAGCCGTGAGGCTTGCAGAGTTCAAGGCCAAGAGAGGCTTCAGGAGAAACTCCTCCAGCAGCACCTCCACCACATTTGCCCCCGACCCCTTCGGCCATGGGTTCCGCGGCAGGGGAATCTTCACCCTTACTTCCTCATCCCTATGGCAATGTACAGTCAACCAGGCATCATACTATGCAAAGAACATGCATCATGCCTTCTGGTCTCAAGGGACATGCTTGTCAGAGTATCCTTACAGAGTATTGAACACAATGGAGGAGCCTAACCTGAACCTAAAATATGATAGTGAGGAACTTCATTCTTGTCTTGGAGCTTACAGGTAGAGCAGGTAGAGCCTGGTGCTAGTAACAGCAAGATCATGGTTTCAGTTCCCAGGGAGCACATGTACTATAATACTAATAAATATTTAAGTTGTTCTGGACAAGAGCATCAGACCCATTTTGTAAATGTGCTTATGAAGCAAATGTGTTTTTGCTATTCTGTCAGTAACTGCAGAACAGTAAATGATGGAACCAGCACATTGTGAACGTATATGCAGTTTGCTTGAGATTCTCTTGCAGTTTGTGCGTTTACTCAACACATGAAGCATTTTGCTGCAGATTTTGCACTCACCTTCTGGAGAACTTGTACATAAGTGCTAACTGCCTCCTGACTCCCACTAACATTGCTGCAAACCTGGCCTCAGCCCAGTGAACTGTCTGCTGGCCAACCTGAAGAATATGGCATCATAAATCTTTTTTCATGCTATTCACTGTCATTATTCTGCCAGTCTAGCCAGGGGTTCAAGTGCTCAGACGAGCTGCACTGACTCCATCTCACCAAGTCCAGTGCAGCAATCGTGGTCTGGAGAGCAGTTAGCGCTGGCGCTCTCAGGTGTTGATAATGCAGAACTTCAGGTAGCAGCTGGGCCAGCTCTCTGCTCCAAATCTGTAGTCCCTGGTGCCATAGGGTGTCCAGACGTTCTCCAGTTACATCATGGTAAGCTCCAGCCAGTGTGGTCAGTGGCTCTGTGGATAAAATGAATCCCAAAAATGTAAACATGCAAGCATACATGCACTAACCTAAATACATTATATGTGAACATAAATTACTGTGTTTTAAGCATCCAAGGAAATTGTGTTTTAAACTATATATCAAGGCACTTAAGTATCCATGAGATACCATAGAGCTTCAAATATGTCATATGGGTGGGACTTTGAATGGGGCTGCCCATTCTGTAAGTAGAACGCTATATACCCTAACCTTCAATATTTAAAGTCCTAATACATTTTGTGCAAATCTAAAGGAGGTGCAGCAGATCTACTGGACTAGCAGCATAAAATATCTATCTGTACTTTCCACTGATCTCCCAACCCTCCCTGCTCCACCCTTAAAATTTCTAGAACTTTTTACCCTCAGAACCTTTATATTACTAATAATGCTGCTTTTTAAAAGTGCTTCTTCGCAATTGCTTGTGAAGAGGCTTTTGATTTATTCAGTAAATTGGCTTGAGCTGTGTAGACATGACATGAAATATCTAGGCCAGATAAAGTGCAGTCCCAGAGAGCCACAGAACTGTAAAGTTTAGTTCTTTCCCTGCGCCACCTCCCTAGATTCACCAACAGATTTTCTGCTGAGTTCAGGCAAATGTGTTAAATGCAAGGCAGCGCTAAAATGAACCCCTCTCCTGAGTTCCAGGTGCGCCAATTGGACCGCCACTGTGACTGAATTCGAGGGAATGAATTAGGGGGTCCCACTCACTCCTGAGCTCCTGTTGGACCAACTGGCTCATGTCGTGCAGCCACTGGAGAAACTTGGGCAGGCCATGCGAGAGCACATGGCCGAGGGGCCTGTGCTCCCAGGGAAGAGGTGCTGGCCGCAGTAGCAGGTGCTCAGCCCTGCGGGCGAGTCTCAGGGGCCCGTCGCATAGCTCCTGCAAGGCTCCGCTACCTCCAGCCTGCAGACAGTGGATCAGAGCTCACCAAGATAGCAGTCAGGTATGCCTACTTCTGGAACACTCATAACTACAGCCTCATCAAACATTCAAAATTTTCATGAACCTGAAACACATCTAGTTAGTGAAATTTTACATTTTCCCTCAGGTTTAAATTTAGATATAGTCAGACATCACATTTATAGCATCTCCTTCCTAATAAGTCTATATTAGGGGACAAGCAGAGCTACAGGCTATCATCATTAAAGCCTTTATAGAAAGCTTATTAATCTTTTTTGTTTTGTCAATATTTTTATATAACCACATCTAGTAGAAACTGCTTATTTTATGAGTTTATGAGTATGTATAGAAAGCCTGTGGGTTACCCTTAGATAACAGATACTGTGGATCTGATTAAAGAGAGAGAGAGAGCAGCCAGTAAATCCTGAAGAGAGCTTAGCATAGCACTACTGCTTCCTCTTGCTCTAACCTGTCTCTTGACGTCCAGCAGAAGATGGTGTACTTTCTGAACTCTCTCCAGTAATTTCCTCCTTATGTGGGTCCGCAGCTGCTGAAGGCGGGCCTGTGCACATTGCATTTAACATCAGTAACAATAAACATAACAATGAGCAAACCTAACATGAAAGGGGCAGATATATGAGTGAGAGATATATCAAGCTGCTTTGTCAGCCTACCTCTGTCGCTAATAAGCACTCTTCGCACCCCTTGGCTTGAAAGATAAGGCTGCGATTGGCTATTCCCATGGAGATGAGGGCAAGAGCCTCATTCTCAATGCTGCGTCCTCCCCTTTGGACCTCCAGGGTGAGCCAGTGACGTTCCTCCAAGCAGAGAGCTGTTCTGAGGTCATCAGACGAGTCTGGGTCAAGCAATAAATCAAGAGGGTGTTTGATGGGCTTAAGAATAGTTTTATAAGACATTATTATATGAATATAATTCAAATTGAATTAATATTTCATTAATTCTGGCATATTCTGACCACCAACATATCCTGCAGCAGCTTGTAAACAACGCTTTCCCCGTCTAGCCTGCAGCCAGAGGAGCTCGCCGTGGTCCAGTCCGGCCTGAAGCTGCAGGCCTGTGGTCCTTTCTGAGGAGTGTACACTGGTACTGAGCTCAGCACTCCAGTTCCCCACCTTCCACTGCCATGGCACACATAAAAAACATGTGATAAACACATCATGCCATCACCATCTACACCATCTACACATCGGTAGAGTTGCTGGGAGCTTTTCCTTGCTTCCCCTTTGCAGGATTATGGAACTCAGCCTACCCTCAGGCCCCCACTTATCAAGTGTTTTAGGTGAAAGTGCTGCGCTCGGGCCAGTGCCATCGTGGTGGTGTTGGTGTTGGTGTTGTTGTTGTTGTTGTAGGTGGTGTTGGTGTTGGTGGTGTTGGTGGTGGTGGTGGAGAACCTGAGCAAGCAGGGAGTAGTTCCCGCGCTGGCTGCTGCTAGAATTCCTGAGGGCCAGTGTGAAGGCGCTGAGTGGGGCCTGGCCCACCACTGACAGGACGGTCTGGCTGTGCAGCATGACTTTGCCTGAGTTCACACGGTGAGAGCCAGACCAAGACAGAGCCTGTGAACAAGGCACCCATCAGTATAGATCAAAAAGGCTATAGAGCTTGCAAAAATGTATGCTGCACATTTGCACTCGTCTGGAAATACGAGCTATTATGGCAAATTTGTAGGGTCATATGACATATTTCAGCAATTCATTATCAACACACAAAAAAAATATGCTTACTCACTGGCTGTGGAGGACAGAGCCCCAAGAGGATATGGTGCTCTATGATGTCTCTGAGGTTCGTGTGCATCTTAGCCCGAAGAGTGTGAGAAGGGCAGGGTCTGGGAGACACATTCTGGACCCCTGCCTCCACCTGGACAGTGTGCATTCCTTTGGCCCCTCTCTGCTCAGGACAAAGAGCTTCAGTGTCACTATGCATTTGGGTCAACACACTATTGAAGGGTCATGCTACGTTACCTCATACTTCATGCTCTGTGTGATGCTCTTGTCACTCCACTTCAGCTCAGCTCTTTGCGAGTAGGAGGCTTTCCCTTCCTGTGCTACCAAGATGCAGCCTTGAGCGTCCACTAGAGGGAGAACTGATCGCATCTAAAATTGAGAGTGGCAATTCTGCGGTCAGTGTGTTTTTTTTTTCATCCTGCCCTCATTTTGCATGGCAAATTTCAGTGGCACTATAATCAGGTTGTAATATGTAATTCATTAAAAAAAACAAAAAAAAAACAAAAAAAAAAACACTTAAAAACTGGTGCTATGTGCAACCTTATAGCTGGGAATTACATGCTGGATATTACTCACGTTCAAAGATGTCAAACTATGGGTATCACAGAGAACACAATGACTACATCAGACAGATTGCTTACAGCAGGCTGTACATATATACTGCATTCAAAACACATGTAATCTGTTCAATTTCACTGATAGTCCTGATTATGAGATCATGAGCTGCATCTATTGTTCTTAATCATTGTCCCCTGGTGGGCAACAACGGAAATTAAACGGAATTCTTCACCGCACACCCTTTATGTCTGACATGGCAAATTTAATTATGCAGTAGACAACAGTTAAAGCATTGTGTTTGGGAAACACAAATGTGGAGTTTGCGAAATAAAGCATGTTTTACTGCACCTGTCCAGGTGACATGAAGATACAGGCCTGCCCACTGCTGGAGTCACCATACCAGTGCTTTCTCAGTGTCAAAGATACATTCACAGGTGTCCCATGGTCCCAGCAGAGCTGGACCTAGCAAATAGAACATGGTTAATTTTCCATTGCTGTTGTGCACAGATGAATAGGTACATGGTCACCTCACTGATAATAATCGGTTTCACTCTGGTTTTCATCTCTTCCATAGTACAAAGACATCTTTGGTCAAAATCACCAGTTGACTCTGGACTACTAACTATAGTCGTACTTCTTGATTAGGGCACAGCCTTTGATACCATTTCACACAATATCCTGCTATCTGCCAAGCCTTATTGCACTCTTCCACCAATTTTACTTTCTGGATGTTTATTGGAATTTCTCAAACTTAATAGTGATAAAATGGAATTATGGTTACTATAGTTACTATATCTACTTTGTCTAAACTTGACAGTTTTTCTCTGACCATTGATAATTCCATAGTCATTCGTTTCCCTCAGTCTGGGTGTCATAATTGATAGCACCTTATACTGTTAAGCACATATAAGTAATATTACTTTGTTTACATATTTCCATCAATGTAATAATAATCTTCTTTGTCTCTTATATATATATATATATATATATATATATATATATATATATATATATATATATATATATATATATATATATATATATATATATATAGTACTGCTATCCTCATACACACCGTGATTGATTACATCCTGTATCAATTATTGTAATTCTATCCTTTCTGGTCTCCCTCTAAAGCTCCTTCACACACAGAACTCAGTTGTCAAGGACATTACCAGTGTTCCATTCTTCCATAGAACACATCACTCCTGTCCTTCAGCAACTTCACTGGCTCCCAGTACCGTATAATACTGAATTGATTTTAAGAACTGTGGAGCTCTCTCCCAAAAGATATATATAACTTCTTTCCTACCTTCAAATCTCACCTTAAACCGTGTCTTTTCACGCTAGCATATTCAGGCTGACACTGTTCCTAAGGGTTACACTTACATTAAGTGTGTACTTATGCTGTTTTTTACTTTTATGTATTATACTAAGTTATTACTGTATACTGCTACTATGATTGATTCACTGATGTCTTGATATATTGCTGTTTTGATTTTTTTTTTTTTTATCATATATTTGTAAGATGCCCTTGAGTGTCTTGATGGTCACGCATGGCTGTCATGTGCACCTGATTGCTGCTGCCATATAACGGGCTGTGTGATTGCGTGTGCAGGTGCAAGTGGGATAGCATGGGCGTGAAGGGCTGCTCAAGCTCCAGCACAGCCTCGACCCCTCTGTCTGTAGACCTCCAGGATCCTGTAGCTCTCATCTTCAAGCATATGTGGGCACCCATGCATGCACATACACACATACACAAACACACACACACACACACACTCTAATTTATTTCATTTCAGCACCACCAATACACACAAACATCATACAGCATAAACAGACTCCAAAACCAGAATGCACAAAGTTGGCTGTGCTTGTCTTCACTGCTTAAACTCACTCGCACAAGCTGGGGATGAACTTGCATGTAAAGCAGCAAAGGAGAATTGAGCTCTGGTCAGCGTCTGTCATTACCTGTTCTCGTTCTCCACCCAGAGTCCAGTCAACAAGCACATCTCCACGCTTGCTCAGTGCTTCTCTCTCAAGCCTCACCTCCAGCCCCCACCCATGGGCCCCAGACTGGGAGCCAGACTCGTCTGACGAGAAGCACACACGTGATTATTCACAGCAGGCCTGGATATTCAGGTCTTTGGCTGAAAACATTTGTGTTCAAATCAAAGGACACTAACCACTAGCTCATGATCTCATTATGCAAATGAGATCAGGAATGCTGATCCTCACTAGGTTTGTTCATTGGTAGCTAGGTCATTTTTCTAGTATGAGAACTGTGTAAGATCATATTGATGCATCAATGCCTTGTAACCTAAAAGATTGTTTTGCAGCAAAAACAATTTCATAATTATAGATTTTAGTTCCCTCTAATCAAATTGCTGATGTAAAAGCAACTAATTGCATGCTTTAATTTTTTAAAAAGTGGGTTAAAATGATGATTACAGTAACAGGGACTATAGAAGGGACATGAGTGTTTCATCGAAGTGTATAGTACCTATAACATGTGATTTGTGGGGTTGTAAGCCTGCAGGTCCAGTTGTGTCAGAATCCACCCACTCTGTGTGGTGTGCTAGAGTATATGATCCATTCTGTCTTGCATACACCGTCCTTACTAGAACAGTGCTGGGAACCAACTTCAACTACACATTCATAAGTTACAGACAAGACAAGAATGCTTTCACAACAGCGCAGTGGCAGGTAGATAAAATCAATAAATATAAAAGCACAATACAGTTTTCAATCTATAGGGTACTGTCACTCTAATACTACAGCTGGTGTATACATGCAGTGTTAGAATATAATGTTGTAAGAGGATTGTTTAGTTTCTTCCTGCTACTACCTGTGGCAAAGAATGATAAAGCTCTAATGTCTGTTTGAACCCCGTCTTTGTGTGGGACACCTGTCCTTCAAAACACATCATGCTCTTGCCTGTCAGTAGCTCTGCTGCCCCCTTAATCAACGAGGTTGAGTGGTTCAGCTGTGTAGAGACAGACGTGTGACATTAATGTACAATGTGGCAAAACAGGTCGAAGAAGTGTACAATCCAGGTTTGGCCATACCTGTGATTTAGCTTGAAGCACACATGGCACAAATGGTTGTATGGAAGAGATGTTGTGGTTAATGTTCACCATTAGCCCAACGCTAAAATGAAGGTAATGTGATTGTGAGGTACATTTCATGATGACAACTTGGAAGAAGCTTGTGTATCATCTAAGTTACAGGTATTCTAATGTTTATTATGGGAGATGTGTGCACTGAACCTGGAAGAAAGATGATGTCCCTGGATCTCAAGTGACAACGATGACACATCTGAGTTCTCTGATGCAACACGAACGGATTCTGCCAGATTGAGCCATATATCCATCTACCCAATGTGCATAAGAAAGGGATTAACTGGCTGTCTTCATTCAGTCAATATCTTCTGCATCTGTTTCATTCATTGCATTAAAAAACAGTTTATGTGCAAACACCTAACCAGAGAAACTATGGAATCACCTCTAACATACCCGCAGTGACTGGTCCAGTGCCTCTGTGTAGCAGAAACCTGAGAGGTGGCCAGGGCTGATTCCCCCTGTGCAGTTCACCTGTTAAAACAAGCCGGCCGCAACTTTAGTTTGTCTTCCTTGTAGGAGAGGAGCAAGGAATCAGAGGCATTTCCCTCTAATAACAAATCAGCCGACCCGGAGAGGAAAGGTCCACAGACCAGCCACATGAAAGCTAAGATCATGCTTGCTTATTGCTCAAAAAAGAATAGTCATGGTTGATTTAAACTTGTTAAAATGCAGTGTTAAATATCGGCAATGTGGGATAAATGCTGACACAAAATCCGAACAAGAAGAGATGCAGGCAACCAAAACACCCACAAACTGTAGTGTTCCACAACTGCAGTGCTCCACAACAACTTTGATGAAAACGGAGTGAGTGAAAGGAATCTTAACCAGGAGGTGATTTGTAGCTCCTGTGGAATGCCCTCCTCTCTGCACTGTGATCTTCAGCTCCTGGGCCCCAGCGTGGAGGTGTGCTATTGCGAAGAGGTTGCTCCCGCTCCGGTTCACATGCGCCCCCGCGGCGGTGACAGCAGGGAACCCTGTCCCAAGGTATCAATGTATCACAAATCAAACAAACGTCCACTCATTATAGTTCATTGCAATTACAGTTAATTAGTTATTTATAGTCAACGAAGTAAAAATGCGTAGAAACTGGCTAATCTACCATATAATAATTTGGGGGCAGAGAAAAGTTGGATACATTTATATTCCAAGATGTTTTCAGTTGATATAATTTTTTGCAGTGTTGCCATGTCCACAGTTATGAGCCTAAAAGGTGCAAGCACAAAAGAAAAGCACAAAAACAGCCATGAACATACCTGCAGATAGTAGCCAGGGGACGGAGTGGGAGACCTGGGCTTGGAGGCCGTTGTGTATGTCCTGTCCAGAGCTTCTGCTGATGTTGATGCACAGCCAGTGCCCCTGAGCCAGTGCACAAAGCCAGGTCATTTCCCCACCATTCATCCCCCCAAACCCGGCGTCTCCATGCCCATGTGTCAGCTCCACTCCATACGCAGCCTCATCCACCATTACTGTCAGCTCCCCTAGAGAATGCCAGTGGATTTGTGAAGTGATGTTGTAGATCAAAGGGTTACACAATATACATGCTATTGCTTTATTGTGAATCCGCCATGGATTATGCTGCACTGAGTGAAAGTTCAATGGGAAGTTTGTCAGATCATTTTTTCATCCACAACATGTGCGCTTCGTTTTGGGGGTGTTGTGGATTACCCTTAGTGAGAGCCTTCGAGTTATTGAAAAAACCAATTAGGCTGGAGACATGTGGCAGCAGGGGGAAACCAGGCAGTGAGATGATCAGGTCCCCAGAGAGAGACAGCTGGAGCTCAGGGTCACGCACGACTGCAACGCTCAGCTCAGCTCGGAACAACTCCTCTCTCTTCTGCAGTACACACATGCCCGAGAAACTGAAAGAGCACAGAAGATATGGCAAACAGCATGGCATTAAATGGTGCAGTAATTAGAACCAGTGAAAAAGATGACAAATCCACAATATCAACAAGTCAAATTAACAATAAATTACCTTTTTGAGGAAGAATTTGCTCTGAGATTAATGTGGCCATCTGTTGTTAGCACTGGAAGTAGAGTCTGCTGAAAGCTTAGGTCGAAGACGACTGCATGAACACCTGTTTGTATCGTGTTAGCTAGAGAGACATCTAGCACAGCACACAACTTGCCATCAGACCCTATATATATGGAATTGCTGATTTTTCCATCAGGAGACCTCTTGACTGCTAAATAAGCCTGAAAAATTTAATCAAGATATCAAGATTGTGTATCATAATGAACAATATGGTTTGCATACAGATACATAAATAGCCATGACAATAAAATTATACTATTAGTAGATTTCCCTAATGATGTGAAAGTTTTTACATCATAGTCCGTATCATCGATGGCCACGTTTCCCTTTCCAGAGTATTCTGATTCCATACTTTTCCAGTGATTTTTCAACATATTGGCATATAGGGTTATGGAGGAAGGAATGTTTAGCTGGAATGGAATCGGGATTGTTCAGTTAGGTAATCCACTAAAGGCAGTCCAATAAAAGATTAAAGGTCCAATAACAAGGTATGAGTTGATTTACAGAGCAAGTATACTACATGAAATGGACACAAATGCTAAAATTAAGCAAAGAGCTAGGTGAGAGATAGCTTATCTAGGATAATAAACGATAAAGATATAGATAGACATGTTAGACAGATGTTAGACACCTGAATCTCTCTGGGTACAATTAAAAAAATACTATGTAAAAGCAGACTACCATTTGGAATAGCAAACGCTAAAGAAGCAGAAGAAGCTGTAGCAGAAGCAAAAGAAGCAGAAGGAAAAGACCCTACTTGTTTACCTGCAGTAGCTGAGTGAGGTTGAATTTGACCACAATGCTTTGCTGAGAAGCTTCACTAGGAAGTTGGAGCTGACCGAGAACTACCAGCCTCTCCTTCTTAGCAGCCCATATCCTCCCTTGCAGCTCCCATACAGTCTGCAAGAAGAGATCATGGTGGGCACAAACAAGAATGAATGAATGAATGAACTACATTAATTGTTCAAGTTCTACATCAATGTTTTCTTGATATGGTGCAGCATTAAACATGCGCATATTGATGTTTCCAATTAGTATATTCAGCATTTAACTTAGATTGAATATTTCATTACAAGTGTGACATGTAATTAGTTTTTGTACCGACCTGGTTGTTCAGTATACTGATGCAAATCTCTGAATCTCGTGGGATATGCTCCAAGTTAAAGGAATGAATCAGGGAGGAACACACCTAAGAACAAACACACAGCACATTATTTCCAAAGACAGGGTCAACAAATCCCTAAATATGTTAGTTTATTTAATACCCAATAAAAATGTTAGTTTATTTAATACCCAATAAAAAAGGACCTGCCTGTGATATTTTAATGTAAGCATCTAGGTTGTGAATATTTGATCCTGTATGAGCACAATTTCAATCTTAGTTTAATCAGCACACTTTTGTGTTTCAAACAAACAAACAAAACAAAACACATATGTGATAAGATGACCTCTGACTGGAGACTACTGTACTACTGTGACAAATAGCGGTCATCAGTGGGAACTCACATGTGGATGATGGGATCGAGATCCCAGGGTCAGTATGTGAATGGCTTTTCTGTTGTCATGAAGCAGTGTTTTGGACTCAAGAATGTAGAGTCCTTTATGCAGATCAATAGTGAAGGTTTCCTGGAGGAGCAGGCTTTGGGGGAGGAACCTAAATGGCTGCCTGCACAAAGGAATATAAACAAACAGTAGCAATACTCTGTAAATATAAACAGTTGAAACTGTACTCAAACAAGTCTGTTGTGTTATTGCCTTCATGTCTATTCCCAAATCAGCCTTTATCAGTGTTGATATCATTGTGATTGAGTAAAAAACCAAACCATAGTTATCCATACAGACCTGAAGTGTAGCACCCATCTTTTTTGATACAAATACTTGTCCTTCCTCATTTCTTCCACTCTGCCCCTTATCTCCAGTTCTAGATATGGACTGTTTAGTTCTGAGAGAGTCATACTCATAACTACCAGTTTCTTCTTTAATTTCTGCAAAAAAGGACTTAATTAACAGATATTCTATCATTGGAAGGAAAAAGAGTAGAATATGTAGTAGTGCTTAATAGGCTTAATTTGGGAAGGGTAATCTATTAGTAGTGTGTGACTAAGTCTTGGTTCCTTAACTGTACCTTGTCCAGAGTGTTGAGACTTGCAGAGATGTTTAGGGTCTGCTTGCCATATCTTGTATTCACATCCAGGGTCTTCAGCTGTTTTCCATCACCCAGCAAAATCTCCCCTCTCAAGGCTGGCGTCCAGGCTGTGCTAATGCAGCAAGAAGCATTAACACTGTGTTTCCCCAGCATGCCCCCGCCACCAACCTGGAGCAAAGCCAAAGTCATACATGAGTTAGTATTCCTCTAGTAATTGTGCTATGTATGTCACACCTTATAGTGTTTGTTATAGAATCTGGTCATTATGCAATATGGACAGAACAATGCATCAGGTAAGTAATGCTTTGACCAGAAATGATTTTACCAGAGTAAATTACACAAAAATACCTTAAGATAGGTAACAGTAGGTGTGAAAAAGTGTAACTGCCACTCCACATCTCTGTTTCTCTCTCTGTAGAGACCCTCCATCATTAAGTTGTGAATGGTTATCCACTTGCGAGTGGTAATCTCAGAAGTAAAGTGAGTTGTGCCATATTGGGGTTGCGTTAGTTTAGGTGCCATGTGGACATACAGCCAAGGTGTATCCATGTTGAAGGATCCTATAGGCAGGGCAAAGGAGAAGGACTGAATATCTCTACCCTAAATACATTGGGTTTTATGTAATAAGCGTGGGGCTCTTGAAGGGTCACAGTAAATCTGTACCTTCCCATTTCCGTAATGAGGCTTTTGTAGACATGTCTTTCCAATGAAGCCCAGCCACCAAGGGAATCTGGTCATTATAATTGACCTTAAGGTGGGTGCTGCTCTCTGATTTCCTTCTTTTCTGGTGGGAATGTAAGAGCTGAATCCTATAGTTCAATCTTTGTTCTGGTATTCGTAGGCTGAACTAAAGAACCAAGACTATATATTAATACAACTTTATTGTAGAACAGAAATCATTATATATTCTTTAAATAAAGAAAATAGTGCAATACTCCTAGTAGGCAATGACACATTTTGGTTTTGTTTGATTTTAATATAGCACATTTAGAGAAGGGTTCACCTCAAGAGCATAACTGGTGAGACTTGGTCCAGACTGGTTCCTTATTGATTGACTCAGAAGGACTCTTTCTTTGTTGCTAGCCTGGTTCCAGTGTTTGCCATAGCTCAGATCAAGTGAAGACTGGATATGAATTGGACTCCTTTCATGTCTGAGCTGTATCTGCAATTCAGAAGTCAGAATGGTGAACCAATCACTGATTTAAAAACAAACAAACACGTGAATCTACTGAGGCAGCATACACTAATGCTACCTTGTGGTTTATGGAGGTGATGTGGGAGCACACAAGCTCATGCTCTGCTTGCATGCTGTAATGTTTCTCATCTAGCCCGACCTCGTCTCTTAGGTTCTGAGATATGTGACACTCTCCCTTATTTTGTGAGTCCTCTGTGAAAACATGGGTTCTGATGATATAATTCTGTACACTTGTTTCAATGAGCAATACCATCTGAATAGTTCTCTCACCTGACACACCATATCTGACCCTCAAGCCAAAGCTCCAGTCTGGTCCTCTGTGCCCAAGCATTCCAAGGGTCCTCATGGAAAGTATGTTAGGCAACAGGATCACTGCATCCATGGAGTACTGCCTCTGGCCATCATCCTGTCTCCGGCCCAGCTGCACTGTGGATAAAGTCACATCCAACATCCTTTGCATACAATAGCTGTGTTGCATTCAGGAATGTAACTTTCAGTCCTTAATAATGTAAGCTAAACTCCTTAAACAATAATAAAACTCAGTAGAAAATGTTTAAGGGGCATGTTTGAAAACCCAACCACTGATGGATCAGCAATGATTACTCATAAATCAACTGACACTTGACATCTTCAAATATTTATCTGATAGTGATAAAGGTAAAAATTAAGTTCTAAGATCTTGCCTGAAAAGGAAGCATCTTTAATGAAGACATTCCGTAGCTTAGCAGATACACTGATCTTTCTGCTTAGTCCATGTGTGACATTGACAGATAATACAACTGGATGCCCGTTTGCTGTGATTTTGGCCTCCAGTTCGTAGTGTGTTCGCTTTTCTGATTGAAGACTGATTGTCTCCTTCAATCCCTGATGCCCAGAGGAAGAATAAGTGATAGATGCAATTTAACTGTTTTATTAAAATTGATGAACTGCAATCTAAATGAGCAGGTCAACACTTCATCTAAAGTTTGGTCTGTTAGAATGCTGTCGGCAGTTTGGTTTTCAATGCACATTCTTTGGTCCAAGGTCTTATTACCTTGAGGTAATAGTAGCTGTCATCTATACGTAACTCAGCTCTTCCTGTACACAGACCATTCAGTTCATTGATCTGCCCTGTGTTAAAAAAAAAACCCACAAATAAACCCCCCAAGAAACAAAAGTTAACAAATTTTAGCAATTATATTACATTAAAAGTGTAGCAGAGCATAAACTCTGTGTGTCTGCATCCATAGTATGTATTATTTTTCTGAAATGAGTCACCTTGGATGAGGATAGTTTTTAGAGGGTGCGTAATTTTCAGATTCAGTCTCTGAGGACTGACACTGAAGTCCAAAGATACATCTCGTGGGATAGTGGATTGTGGTGTGCCAAAAAAAATAAGAAGATTAGTTTCCAGTGGCAGCCATGAGTTCCTCTGACACATACAAACAAGAGCAATTACAAGATAAAATAAATAAGTGAGTATATGTTTGGATTTTCTATAATAAATTTATTATAGTAAAATTATTATTGATTAGACTTACTTGCGGAACAAAAGCATAAGCTGCCTCTAATATGTACTTTTGAAGGCCTTTGTCCAGTTTTTGAAATCTCAGAGTAAACAGCACAGGGCCAGGAGGCGGAAAACCTCTTCCTATCAGTGACACGGGATAGATGACATCAGAGCACAGCTGACATCCAAGCATCTTGGACCCTGGGGAGAAAAAACTCTTTTTACTGGATGTGTCTTATTGAAACAAAAGGTGATCTATTGTAATTTATACTATAACATATCGACTGTACATGTTTTGGGAGTACAGGTTGTCTTCTCTTTGAGGGTCCTCGAGACAGTGAGCTCCTCTCTACTCTCTCCACTCACATGATACATTCTAGAGCTGTTTCAAGAAGAAGATCAATAGTCTCTTTTAGATTCTTAGCCAACATTTATTTCTGTTACTTTGTCTGTATGAAACATTATTACTTCAAACCTAAAGGACATAATATCCATGACATCTTCTGGCATGTTGAGGACCATTTTTAGACTTTGACCATTGTGCACATATGCACCTCCATCCATGCTGGTGGAAGTTCTGACCCAGGTGACCCACTCCAGCCCAGATCGACCAAGTGCTCCATCCACGCCAATTCTGGCTGAGATGGCAATAAATGCACTATGATAGGGCAAAGCACAAACGAGAAAGGACACTTAACATCACAGCTGAAGACACGTGCCAAAACTACCATAACTACTAAGACTTCATGCTTACTTTGGTTTTATATAGCCAGCCAGTGAGAACTGAGACCAGTCTTTAAAGTTAGCAGTACCCTTCACTCCAAGAGAGCAGGAAGAGGAAATGTTGATGCTCAGCTTGATGGGTACCCCAGAAAGTGATGGTAAAACCAATTCTTCTGCAAGTGCAATTGCCCTGTAATTTACTTTAACCTCCTGACCCTGAGATGTAGAAGAGATTAAACAGAGATATAATTTCTAAGAATTGGCAAAAATTCACACAGATCAGCACTTTGGCAACTGGTTAATTCTCAGAATGCAACCAAAGCCACTCCGTATTATTCTAGGAGATCACCTGTTGTTATCTACTTAAAACAAGTTTTCTCTCACCTTTAACAGCTTTACAGTGAAACCTGCTAAGCTAAGTGATACGTCTCGCATTTGGCCAATGAGTTCATTGCAGGTCATGAAGGTAAGATCTCTGCCAAACATCTTCACATTAATCCAACACTGGAAATCACTGTGCCTCTCCCTATGTCCTGTGGACTTGAATAAAACACCTGGTCATTCCTGATGTGCTGCAAAACAACATTGACCAAATCACCACCCACTGGACCCTTACCTTAGTGTTCGGGGGACTCGGGATGTGACAGTTTGCATTCTCATCCCGTCTTCCTTGTGGGTCCGACCACCTCTCCTCACTTCTCTTCTTCCTTTTTTCCCTACGTGGTGCTGATTTTGTGTTATGAGCAGACTTTTTATCATGCGCGTCAGGACCTTCAAATGTGCTCCAGAGAAAATGTTCTGCATTTTCCATCCTAAGAGAGACCTGAAAGCAACCGTGATACAGTGAATGAAAATGCTGCCCATTGGTGTAAAGATGCACTAAATTGTTTAAGATGGAGAAATTATTTTCAACCTCAAAAAGGTTAAATGATCTGCCCAAGATGTGAACTGTCATGTTAGCCATAGCAGAACGAGGCAATAAGGACATGTGGGAGAAAACCAAGGCTCCTTCAACATTGGCGACAGCCACTCCTAGCAAACACAAAGACAAGGACATTAAGAACACAACAAAAATTATAAGAACACGGCAAAACATTGGTTATTTATCAGCAGCAACCTATATGTAATTAATGATAGATACCTGTGTCCATTGTAAAATCCATATGTGAAGAATACTTCCATGGTTCAGCTTCAAAGTCTTTACTGATAATGTCATGTGGCAGTGACTCCATTAAATCTTTCTTCAGGGGGTCTTCTGTTTTCTGAAGATTGAAGAGATGGCTCCAGACAAAAGACCCAACTGAGTGGAAATAGTGCCAGAATTTATAGGGACAAATCATAACTGGAACTACTCCATTACCACACATATCTGTTATAGATGTGCTGTTCAGTACTAATACCTTGAGTGGATGTCTCATTTCTTAAGGTGGCCCTTATGATTTTGAACACCTCCTGGTCAGGACAGTGCATGAGCTGCTGATAAGCAGAAATCCTGACCTCTACATCTTCATGTGGGTGCTCATATGCCCAAGCAAGGACTCCTCTCTGAAGAGAAATAAGCAATGTTGGACTTTTCCGGTGATCCACCCTTGTACCCTACCCATTATTGTAACATGACTAACATTTATACACCCATTTCTGTGTACAAACCATAAAGAGGTCATGTTTCAACTGCCTGAAATTTTGGAAGCTATCTTGTTTCCAACTATTTTAAGCCCATATATTTCTTATTTATTGTCTTTAGAAATACTCACTTCACTGTGGCAGGGGATGCGTCTGAAGGCTTGTACAGCAGCTATTCTAAGTTCTAGTGGCACTGAGTGGTTGCGGATACAGATGTTCAACTGAGGTATGAGTGCTCCAACAGCCTCACCAATGTTTCCCACTGCTTTCAGAACATGCAGCAACTGCATCAAATAAATGGAGGGAGACATTGGACCGATTAGTCTTAATGGCAAACCCTGACAGCATGTGTCTTTGGTTTGACAATACCTCTGTGATTCCAGGGGCTCCCTGCCCACCACAGCCTTGTTCAAGGCTCTCCTTTAGAATGCGTACAAACTGTTGGACTTCAGGAATTTCGCTACATGAAATGTGTTCTTTTTGACAAATGTGGTGGACCAGTGAGGATAAAGCCAATATAGTCTTTGGACGAAGTAGAGGGAATTTCAAAAGAGCCTGAAAAAGAAGCCAGAACAGTGATAAATTAAGTTGTTGTTGTGGTTATTGCTTTATAGCATGTACCTTTTTGTCTTCAGCAGCAGAAGAGCTTACGCGAATATGACTGATCATGGACAGGGTGGGATGGGGAGCAAATGTGATGGCACTGAGGAAGGAGATGCTGTGATCCTGATCAATCTCGTTGTTGAGAATGAGACTGGTTGTGAAGTGAATGCATGTCTCAGATCCACAGGCAGGAAGAGCTTCTACCAGGGGCTGCCTGTAATTAAAACAAAACTAACATAATGAAGACATGACAACAAGTTATAAAAGTTAGCAGGAACCATAGTTGCATTTTTGGTTACAAAATATAATGCTGATGCTTTATTATGTTTAACTTTGCTCAGCTCACTGAGATGTTTCTATAAAGTAGAAATGGTCTGTTTTTCAATATTGCTGTAGCTCTTTTAAAAATGCACTACACTTTAATCCAGTGACAAATATCTGAGCATTTGAACACTTGAACACATTGCAAAACTTACCAGTCATCACGGCACTTGAAGGAGACCTCCTGCCAGACATCCTTCAGCTGCTGTAGGGTCAGGGTTCTCAGTTGGAGGACCAAACTCAGAAAGAGCTCCGATTGCTAGGATGCAGCAGAGAGTCTCGGAAACTGAGGAGACACAATCTGTCTATGGATGGCATGCAATAAGACTATTAACCAAGTCCTGACCTGTTCCTGTTCGGCTGAGTGAGCACAGAGCCTCCTCACAGTCCCTGAAACCTCCTGTGCAGAACGAGCCCCTCCTCGCGCTGGGTTTTCAGTTTCCACTTTAAACCTTAGGTCAGTCAAATATCCTTCATCTTGTAACCCTGATAGAAAAATGGATGAGTCTCATTTGTCCTCCACATATAATTATGTAAAAGTCTTACTTCCAAATTGTTCAAATTAAACCTCTAGAAAAAAGGAAAGGTTTTAGAAAAAAGAAAGGTGTGAACCTATTGCCAAGCCACTGGTCATACTGTCCTCATTACCTGAATCTACTTTGATTCCCTCCAGGGTTCTCAGTAGAGTCAGAGTGGAGACCGTGGTGGTCTGCACCTGGTCCAGTGACCCTGACAGAGGCACCAGTGTCATAGTCTCTGTGCAGTTCACCTTGTCCATCATGGTTGTGCCATAAAGCTGGGTGCATTTAAGACTAGCATTCACTGTCTAATAGAAAGAATATGGCAAATTAATTTAAAGCCAACTTCCAGTCAAAATGAACTGTTAACAAGAGTGCTTGAAAGACTAACTTGCCTAATTTGGTCTACAACTTTGATAGAACTAACACATCAGTGCAGTAAATTATGAAGAACTCTGGACCTACTGTGTCTTCCTTTAGTGGTACTGACTGCCACCAAAAATCATTTACTCGCTCTCTGAGGCACTGCTGTATATACCGAGTCTTCACCAGTGAAGGTCCTTTCTGCTCATAGGAGCTCGTGCATGTACCATATACATCAGTCTATGGAGACAAGAGAGTCTGATTTTAAGGGTTTTCAGTTAGTAAAATAAATTAGTAACAGGTCTGATTCAGATGTGTAGGTTAAGCCATAAAAGATCTATTTCACAACCACACATATGTAGTATTCAAAGTTACTTTTAAGTTTATCAATATACTTAAAATCTGTCATCTGTAGTACAATAAAAATAATACTAAATATTTTTAAAGAGAAAGAGATGTTTTTAAAATATGGCACATGTGCGTGTCAGGAGAGCAAGCTGTGTATTGAGATATTTGACCAGTGGTCTTCACCTCTCTCACTGTCTCTCGGGCTCGTTCAGAGTGGGAGGTCTGGAGCATGCTCAGTATGGCTCTCTTGATGTTGAGAGCCCACACCTGCTCTGCCTCCCGGGGACACAGGCCTGTGACCTTTCCTCCTTGAAGCAGGAAACGCAGGGGGTTCTTCTCCAGTGCCTCTCTGCCAAAATCACAAACACCAGATGGGCCATCACCCTCATTTCCTATATGAGGTGGCTGCAGCACAACGGTTTGCTACAGAGAAGCTATGCTGAGGATACATTAACCATTCCATTGCTCTGAGTGTGAAACATTCAATGCTTTATATGGTGCATCAATTCAATTTCGAACTCTGTGTTTACCAACCAATGACGCACAGATGTAGTTGCTTTAGCTGTGTTCTGGTGTACCTAAAAATGTTATTGGCCATGACATTGTGAATCAGTAAGTGAAAGAACATAACCGCGAAATAAGCACAAAAAGAGGAGATAAAAATAGAGAATGTAATATGTAATAAATAAAAAATATAGTTGAAATTTCCTCCTGATCTCTTAATTTACCTTATGCTTTTCTGACGTAGCATAGAATTGTCCCTTTTTAATGAACTTTGCTTAATCTGGGGATTCCTAAGCTGCAAAAGATAAGAGGTCACAAAGCACATGAGACACTCAATACAAGCGCACACTGAACCTGCCAATATAAGGACATCACAGGCTACAACACAAATACATAGGGCCCTATAAACATCACCCAGAAAAAAACGCAGATGTAATAATTAATTTGAGTAACAACTATGAAATCCAATATTTTGTAATAGTTCAGAAATTTAGTTTCTTCTAAACTACTAAAAGTATATATTTTTCATTTCTAAATTGAAGTTGAATGAGATGGAACAAGATGTCACGATTCACCAAAATCATGTGTCATGATTCACTGCAAATCTGAAGGAGAAAAGTAAAGGGGAACATTAGGGAGCAGCTTTTGCTGTTGTTAGAGCCTAGAAAATGCAGCTCCGTAGGAGGTATTTGCAATGCCTCTTTGCCAGCTGTATTTATAGAAGTAATTAATTCCAGTTAATTCTGATATTCACAACGCAGAATTCATAGCTCACTTTAAATTAATTCACAGGTTTACCTTGTCTATTTACTTGTTATTTATTAAATACAACAAATATGGAAAAATGAAACCTGATAGGTGAAAAATTAATTGAATAGTTCAGATGTACCCTTAGAACCATATCTGGACATCCTTGAATGACGGTGATGTCGACCACGCAGTCAAACGCTAGTTGACTGCTTCCTGGTGAAGGCCCTTTCAGGGAGGTGGTGACACTTGTGCTGTACCTGTATGTGTGCCTTTGCCCTCTCTGCATATTCCATGGCACTGAAAACCAAGGAAATAGACATTAATATGACTCTTTGTGATTCTTTGCCCTTATTGGAAACAGCTGATATGCCAGTTTGATCAGTGGAAGATCAGTGGAAATCATTTCTGAAAACATGTCATGTGCAAGTAGTGATCACCCCCCGAAATGATATGGGTAGATCTTTCCTCTTAATGTGTCTCACCAGAGCAAGCAGACTTGCACACATGACCCTGATGAATTGTATGACATTCACCTAGCATGAAAACGAGAAACCATGAAAAGAAACATAGACACAGAACCTGGTTTAAATATTTACATCAACCTAGAATGTGACAACTACATTTTCCTAAAAAGAACTGCAGGATTAAGATGAAAATTTTACAAATTTCTGAATAATACCTGGTCAAATATCTTACAATGATCTTTGTGTTCAGGCCCCTTCATTAAAACAGAGCCAGTTTATTATGAACATCCATATATGATGTAGGGTGTACACTGCAATATTTTAAGGGTTTGGCTCTAAGTCATTTAGTGCTTCAAGCACTCAGAATCAAAGCAACTTTGTAAATGAGTACACTCACCAATGAAGATGCTGACCACAAACACTATGCAGAAATCTCGTAACAACAGAAGACACGGTGAAGACATGGTCATAAGGTATTATAATCACAGCAACGGCTTGAGCTGAACCCACTTAGGGCAGAACATTCCCAAAGATAGGCGAATGCATCAGTGAATGAACTAAGCTGAGTGCAGCCTATGGAGACCCCCAGGATTCAGAGAAACCAATCAGGGGAAGGTTCCCCAGTGAGGCAGATCAACTTGTATGGCACAGCCAGCTAAACCCCAAAGCACAGCAGTGATCACAAGGTTAAAGTGATCTTCTTACCTGGCCACATCTTAAAATGCATAACACAGAAAAAGTTAGATGTGTTGTAGTGAATGTTCCTGTCTTTACATGTTATTTTTTTCTTATATACATGTGAATAAGTTTTGATGGCTGATGCTTTGTCTTTAATGAAATATTTTTTTTAACTCTGTTACAAGTCTACACAGTGGGTGTAATATGCTTAATTTTGCAGTGGGGCTTTGTTGGAAGTGAGAAGTTCAGATATTCTACATTGGTATTTAGAGCAATCATTTAGTACATAAACAGGCAAGAAACATTTTATTCTAGTAATAAAAATTATTTGTTATGGCAGGAACCATGTAAGAATGCCCACTGTCGAGTCCCCATCGTAAGTGAGTGAGATTTCGACTTTATCTCTGGATAGAAACTGAGCCATACAATATATACAGCAATACAGCGTTCCAAAGCCCTGCCTGGCACTGCAGGCTAATGGTTATACCTCTGGCGCCATCTATCGAGCTACAGGTGCACATGTTTTGAGCATGACGTAATCAAATAAATATAGGCATGTCAGGTTTTGTTTTATATTGATATTGTGTATTGTGTGTGTGTGTGTGTGTGTGTGTGTGTGTGTGTGTGTGTGTGTGTGTGTGTGTGTGTGTGTGTGTTCACGTCGCAGGTGTAATGAGTGTTCAACCAATATGGATTCAAGAGTTATGCTTTTTACAACTGTAATAATATTATTATTAAACATTTCTAAAAGCATATATTTACGGGTACCGTGAGGTTTGGTCACGTCTGAGCAGACTACTTGAAATGGTTTGATTTGTAATCCCTTATAAAATCTGCTTTGCCAGGAAATACCACATTCACCAGCCATTGGCGCTTTTCATCCATATAGACATAGGATCATTACATTTCCTCAGTTGAAGGCCAGTAAATACCAGTAAATAGACTTGCATTTCCTCAACTATTAACGTTATTAAACTTGGTAACTGCCATCGTCCAATGGCACAATTTGACTGCTTTCTTTTTTGACTCAGAAACATCTGGCAGCTGCATAGAACCGGACTTGTTTACATCATTAGTATTATATAGCTGTTCTTCGACGTTCGCAAGCTTCCCATCGCTACCGCTATTATACTCTCAGTGTCTACTTGCAGGCTACAGTCATTGTGTAATATAGCACATATTTTTCGTGAAGAGAATACATTATGTTTCAGTGTTTTGTAGTATGTTTAGAGAAGAAAAAAACAGAAAAGCTTCTAATTGTTTCAGTATTTGAAAAAAAATTAAAAATTACAAACCATTATCCTAGGTGTATTTGTCCTGAAATAGCCCAGTGACAATCTTAGCACACTGTAGTACTACTGTTATTCAACACTGGGTCATTTCCCATTACAGTCTAAATGTAAGTCACATCGACTGCATGTATTTTGTGCGGTATATTAACATTAGTATTATATAAAATTGCTTGGCAATAAAGCAAGAAAACCTCGAGAATCTTTCCTAGGAAGGCAGGCTACAGAATTCAGTACAGTTGGTGACCTCAATCGTGGACAGAGGGACCTTTTGTTTTCCCCGCGTGCTGCTTCTTTTTATGGGCTGGTGGCAGTGTTTCTGAAAACGAATATTTGCGACAGAAATGTAATTCATAGTCAAGTCATCTCAGCGTGAGGGCATCAGGCTTGGACTAAACAAACAACATAAATTTGATCAGAGGACCGGACATCCTGTACCATCCCGCCCTAAACTTCACTGGTCTAAAGTGGGACACCAGCCAGGCTCCACGCCCCCCGCCATATGGGCGTTCATGGAGGAACCCAGGCAGCGGTCCAACTATCTAATACGACACACGTAAGCTAGTCGACTTCCACTACTGTTGGACAACTGAATGCAAAGGCAAAACTAGGCAATGTTCAGATATCAGCACAATGACATAACCTTCACCGAATGCGCAATGCGCCGTTTCCCCCATCTTTATCAAAGTTGATAAAACCTACGCTACATTAGAAGCCAGCTCGACTACGTTAAACCACAATGCTTATACACATCAGCCCTAATAACAACCGCACATACAAAATGTTCCGGATTTTCACGATCGTTAGTGAGTCAAAAACCAAGTGTGTACTTTCGTAATTGTATCGGTTTGCTCCACGCCCGCGGAGCGCGTCAGTCTGCAACGTCATTCGCTGCGTGTTTCCCTATGCCGGGGGCGTGGGTTTCACCGGCTTTTGCGCAGACACAATGAAACGAGGGGCAATGTAGGACACCACGTTGGGGCTAAGAGCAGAGACACGTTGGTGGTATATTTTTTACCTTTATTTTGATCAGTTACATGTACATTTTGATTTACTGTGTTCGCATTTGCTTCATTTCAAAGAGCAGCAGTCGTCGATGCGTAAAAAGAGGTTGTACTGGTCAACAAGTTAAGTTTACGAGATATCTGATCTGCTCAGGAAACGAGGTTCGTACTTCGCTTTGTTGTCCATCGTAATTACTAGCAAGATATAATGTCGATGTTTGCATATTCGGATTATCTCGCCGCCGAATGTCTGGTGTCGATATCCAGCGGTCCTGTGCTTCATCGACCCACCCCGGTTGCTGCGGCTTCTCAGGCCACTCCTCAAGGCCTTCCTCCCGGGGAACCAGACGGGTCGAGCGAGGACAGGGAGGTACGCGAGACCCTTAAATTAGAGGGGTCCAACATAACGACAGTGGCCGAAATCCTCACGGACCTCCACGGGAAGTTTCGTCCCATGTCGGCCTACTCCGAGAGCAGCAATTCCTCATGTGGCGAGAGTGGCTACACCACGTTGTCCGACTCCACCACCCCTACTCCAACTATGACCCCTTCTGCTACCCCTGTTCCTGCACAGCACAATACCCCCCAACAGATTTGGGGAGGAGGGGCACCCAGATCACCCACAAAGCGTCACCCGTGTACTTTCGACGGTTGTGACAGGG